>NC_053170.1:81381700-81626065 GCF_016835505.1 Polypterus senegalus
GGAAATGGAAGTGGGGGTATACAGAAAAATGGCTGCCATTCCTGAATGGATATTGTTGGTAAATCCCTTAAACTAAAGCTGAAAAGTCTACACTTCAATCACATAATAATTGCTTTATTTCAAATCCATTGTGGTGACATACAGAGCCAAACTTATGAAGATTGTGTCACTGTCCAAACACTTATGGACCTGACTGTAGGTTACTCTTCACTCCTCTTCTCTCACTTCTCCAAAAATGTAGCACGGCAAAGTCTTGAATGTATCTACAAATAAAATTGTGGCTAACTGTGTCCTTATCTGGGATGACCCTCACAGGTGAATGTTATCTTATGTCATGTGATAATCAACTGAATTATACTTAATGGTTGTCATATATCTGAGATATTATATACACTGTATTATAGGGTGGCACAGTGATCAGTGCTGCACCCAGCTCTCCGGACGTGGGGTTGATTCCCGGCCCAGTTACTGGCGGTGAGTGAGTGAGTGCCCTCCAATGGACTCGGCTCCCGTGATCCTCTATGGAAAAAAGGTGGGTCCAGAAAGTGGACAAACAGATGAGTATGTTGGCTTAAGGACCTCCATTTTTATTACAGTTGGATCAGAACATGGCTACCATTTTAGGATAGTTTTTAATATTTTGTTTTTATGCTAATTAAATTTTAATTCCAGGAAACCCACAATTTGTGAAGTGTCTTTCTTTTAGAAATGCTAATATGGACAGTGGGGGCCATCTGAAATTATGACAAAAAAACACTAAGAGTAGTAGGTTTATGTGGAGAACAATAAACAATTTAAATCTTAACTCCCAACCAAAATTTAAAAGGTCGGAAGTCCTAGGAAAGCCTGTCTTCCAACCTTGGGCAACTTCAGAATCATCTGCTGCCATTAACCAGACAAGGCAACTTCTAACGTGGTTCCTCCTCTAACTCCTGGCCGCAGGAGTAATTAACGTCTGGACTCCCACTACCACTTCCTGGTGGTATTCTCATCTTGGCTTTGGCACCATATTTGCCTGAGCCCCTCATTCTGCGACCTGGACCTCGCTACCTGTTCTGTATTCATGATCGATAAACACTAAAGAACTCCATCTCAAGAAAGCTAAGGCATTGATTACTGGGGTTAAACAATCCAATGAAAAATCATAAAGGGTTTTGGACACCTAGGTGAACCTCGTGTAACTGAAAGATGGTTCAGTTGCAAACTACATACAATAACTGCAAGGATCTCTTCTGTGGACGAGTCTTCTTCAGACTGACTTCAGAATGGCAGAAGTCGGAAGGAACCTCAGAGGTGGAAAGTCCATCAATCATCCATTCAGCAGGGAGAGGAAAGAAAGGAAACCAGGTGACCATGTCACCCTATGGTCCAGAGCACATTAACATTAGGTGAGCCCTGAAGTTGTCTCCCACAAGTGCAAGTCCCCAGAAGTATGTACAGAAGATCCTGGACGTAAGTGGATGGCAGTGTGTTGGTGACCAGCTTGGCTAGAAATGAAGAATTTAATAGTCTGATTTCTGTTGTCCTCTAATCAAACAGTGAAGGCAACTTGAAAATTATGTGGTAACCACAATGGATAGAAGCTAATGCAAAACAACAGTATGTTTGTGATGGTTTATGTGTAGATTGAACATCAACGGCGCTCTGCCGTTAGTCTAATCGAAGCCACAGTCAAATGAATACTGAAGCTCTGCTGTGGGATTGCACCATTGTTGAACAGCATGCCACAGTGAGATGTATTTGGGTGGAGGGAGTGATCACCTAAGGATGTTGGCTCAGTATGGAAATGCAAACATCAGGAATCAACAAAAGGTTTAAAGAGTGAAGAACAATCATAAATGATGAAGCTCGATCTGGTGAATCATCAACATCATACACCTGAGCCCACATCAGCACGACAGATGACTTAATTAGACATAACCGATGGTTTAGGTTTTCCACTGTTGCTCCACATTTGGATATTACCTATGGATGTGCACAAGCCACAGTGCATGATGACTTGGGGTACTCTAAAGTTTGCACAAGATGGGTACCCAAAGAGCTTAAAGATCTCACAAGCCAATATTCTTTGGTGAATTTCAGCAGGTTTCACTCCCTAGGCCCAAAGAAATCTCAACAATGGTGCAATCCTGCAGTAGAATGTCCAAGTTCATTTGACCTTCACTTCAACTGGACTAATGGCTGAGCATTGTGCTGTGTGTGTTTGAACTACCCATAAGTCATTGTGAATGTGTTATTGTGTCAGCTTCTGACTGCTGCAATTACTGCGTAAATTAAATGTTCTACTTAAATGCACTCTGTGATGTTTAGAGTGCATGTATGCTGTAGTGTATTGTGACCTCTAGGGGGGCTTCCTGCACCCCAAAACCAACTACCACAACTCAAGTTTCAGGTCCAAAAGATTTAATTTTATTTGTCTTTTCTAAAGGCTTCTTCCTACAACAATATTTCTTCCTTTTCTTTCTTCTCTTAACTTTGACTCACAAAATTGAGGCAGAGAGTGCCCTTTTAAAGCAGACCTGTAGTCAGGATGGGCTTTTGTGTCAAGCAGAACCTTGGGTGCTTCTTACCAGTAGCTCTGTCCAGTGGCACCCAAGGAACATAACGGGGCTGCCCCTCCAGATCTACAACTCCCATGCAGTTCTGCTGGTGTCCAAACAGGAGCTACAATAGAGATTGAGACACTACCATACAGTGTAATGGAGGACCTCATGACCCCAGAAAGCGGCTCCCTCTGTCCTTGAATCCCAGCTGGGATGCCCAATTCATCCACAGTGTCTCATCTACAATGGCCTACCAGCAAGGTAGTAGAATATCATCCTTCTTGGTCGGGAAGCCATTCCATGCACTATGACTTTTCACAACATATATGAAGTGACTGTTGGGGTCACTTGGTACAAGAAGAGATAGGATCACCATGACTTCTACTTGGTTCGCTTCCCAGGTCCTCCCTGCGTGGAGTTTGCATGTTCTCCCCATGTCTGTGTGGGTTTTCTGCGGGCGCTCCGGTTTCCTCCCACAGTCGAAAGACATGCAGGTTAGGTGGATTGGCGATCCTAAATTGTCCCTAGTGTGCGCTTGATGTGTGTGTGTCTGCGCGCCCTACGGTGGGCTGGCGCCCTGCCCAGGGTTTGTTTCCTGCCTTGCACCCTCCAGCAGACCCCCGTGACCCTGTGGTTATAATGTAACGGGTTGGATAATGAATGGATGGATGACTTCTACTTTGGAAATACGGAGAAAAAATATTTTTAGTTTTTCACAATACTGAAATATTCTTTTCATCCAATTAGTAGGACAGAGCTCTTTGAAGGCAATAATCCATCTTAATAAAATAATAAGTGTCTGTGTACCCGTGTGTCCGTCCACTTGCTCTGTCTCTATCTTTCCCTCAGGTGGTGCATCATAAACATAGCAATAAAAAGCACTGCATGTGTCATTCCAACTGATGGCACATCAGAAATGTGTGGAGTAATGCATTTTATTACTACAAACATCTGTGATGTGCTATCTGTTGGAATGACACATGCAATGTTTTTTATTACTATATGCATTACAGAATATATTGCACTGCAAACGTTAACGCTTGAGGTCTACGTCGATTGGGTAGATTTTAACCCACCTTGGATGGGTAGCACAACTAGTTGTCACCAAGACAATGGAGAAATAAATCAGTAATGTCTGCTTGTAGGTGACAGGCGGTGGCAGGCTGGGCCCCAAATCACACATACAAGCAGCTGAAGCCAAATTGTCTCCTCTGGAATTAAGCCCCCTTTGACAGTCCAAAGTGGACTACCCCTCTGCTCTCCCAAGGGTCTCATGAGCGGTAGAGGTGGTCTTGTTCTTAAAACTTCACAGGCCACAGTGGTTTACTTGTTCCATTGTGGTCTCTCCCACTTTGGCTCCTTCTTGATCAAAATATAGCATCTCTGTCTAACAATTTAAAATTACAAGAGGCAAGTGGGCCATTTATATACTTTGTGTCCACCTCAACTTGTTGGTTGGAAGGGAGAGTTCCTATCTTAAAGACTCATATTATATGAAGCAACCTCTCAGACAAAGGTTTGACCCTTTAGGTGGTGCCCTTCTACTTCTCTGGCCCACCTTTATACTTCATACCTTCTTGGGTGAAATCCTTCCTGGAACATCTGACCATTTATCTGGGCGATCTGTCACACCCACCACACCCATAAACCTCCAAACACACTAAATGTAGTAACATGTAGTTATTACTGAAAATAAACAGCACTGAGGCAAATATACTTAATACGCAAACGCTAAACAGTACACTTTAAACAACCAGATCATGCAAGATAAACAAAAAAGAACTTACTTGTGGTCATTAAACGCACACTTTCTTATCAGTTCTCTTAATTATGACAAATGACTATTACTCTATGCGGAAATGATAGCTACACGTGCATCTCTTTCTCTCAGCTAACATCCCATAATACTCTGCGCGCTCATGCATGCTGGGACGTGCATTTCTGATATTTTCCGTACACTGCATATTTTACAATAAATACAAATTGTTTATTTTACATATTTTATTGGTCTGATGGCTTTCACACAGTTGGTTATTCAAGTTCCTATTTATTGTCACTTGTACCTGCACAAAGTACAATGAAATTCTTACTAACAAAATATATTATGGGATTTCTGAAAGACAAAAACTGCAGCGAGAGTTGAGTTGACTGGGCAACCCCATTTAATGGCAGGTACAAAAACGTTGCTCTCAACTTTGTCTTCTTCACTTGCTGGTGACGGCTGACATCGTGGATCTCCGGTGTAGGAGACAGGACTAGATGTAGGGTTCTTGATGATTCTTCTCATTGGTCAAAATCCTCCCGGCTGTTGGTAAAAACAGAGAACTGTTAAGATTCCTGAGCGGCTCTCAATGCCTTGCCAAGTGTTGCCTTCCATTTGGACCCCAGAAGAGATGCAGTTTCCTGAGTGTGATAAAAATCAGTGTTATAGGTATCATCTAAAGTGCACATTCCAAGAGATGTCATCACACGTCTTTATATGAAGACATTATCTCGCATGACCCAGTTACAACAGACACCAACATGTCTGCAAACAACTGTGTGACTTACATGTCTGGTCTATTGGCTATAGTGCTGCATTTTAAAGCCCATGTTTTCTGATTCAGCCCCCACTAATGATTTACTAATAGCAGGTTAACCTCAGATCAGATAAACGGCATTCACTCCACAAACTGACCGATAAGTACTCTGGCTGCTCCCACGTATTCTCTCTTACAAGGAGTTCAAACCACTGATTTGGGCAAAACCTAACTGAGTATTAGTTGCAAAACTCAAATGAAGACAACTTGCTGCAACTGAGTATTTACATATACACTCACCGGCCACTTTATTAGGTACACCTTATTAGTACCGGGATGGACTCCCCCTTGTCTTGGATTTATGCTTTCATGTTGTTGATGCCAAATTCTGACCTTAACATACAAATGTTTCACCAGACCAGGGAAAAGTTTTTCCAATTTTCTATTGTCCAGTTTTGGTGAGCCTGTGCAAATTGCAGCCTTAGTTGCCCATTCTTAGCTGGTAGGAGTTGTACCGGTGTGGTCTCCTGCTGTTGTAGCTTATCTACTTCAAGGTTCGACGTGTTGTGTGTTCAGAGATGGTCTTCTGCACACCTCAGTTGTAACGAGTGCTCATTTGAGTTATTGTTGCCTTTCTAAAAGCTCAAACTATTCTGGCCATTTTCCTCTGACCTCTGGCATCAACAAGACATTTTTGCACAGACAACTGTCATTCACTGGACATTTTCTCTTTTTTGGACCATTCTCTGTAAACCCTAGAAATGGTTGTGATGAAAATCCCAGTAGATCAGCATGCCACATTCAAAGTCACTTAAATCACCTTTCTTCCCCATTGTGATGCTCGATTTGAACTTCAGCATAGTAATAATAATTCTTTGCATTTCTATAGCACTTTTCTCACTACTCAAAGCGCTCAGCAATTGCAGGTTAAGGGCCTTGCTCAAGGGCCCAACAGAGCAGAGTCCCTTTTAGCATTTATGGGATTCGAACCGGCAACCTTCAGATTGCCAGTGCAGATCCCTAGCGTCTTGAGAATGTCAGCGTGCCACGATGCATTGAGTTGCTGCCACGTGATTGGCTGATTAGATATTTGTGTTAACAAGCAGTTGAACAAGTATACCTAATAAAGTGGCAAGTGAGAGTATATACAATAAAACAGGACGCACTTCACATAGCAGGCACTCCTGCCTGTGGCTGCTCCTCTTGAGGTCTCTGAACCCAGCTCTCTGCAAGCTGAAGTGATATTTTGAAAACGCTGTCTGAATAAGGCATACATGAATACTCACAGGAGGCTGGGGGACAGATGCAGCCGGGACGCCTGGAAGGACCGGAAGGTGGTGTATACGTCAACGGGGCAACTGACCTGGATCTGGAGAGGACCACAGGAGAGGAGCAAGGAGGCTCAATCCCATTGTGGCCCGTGGCCACTGCCAGGGGGCGCCCCAAGCCTCATGGAACCCGGGAAACATTTTCTTCTGCCACACCCAGGAAGACAGAGGAAGATTCTTCCAGGGATGCCCGGAGTGCTTCCGGGTGCAAGAGTAGCGCTTCCGCCATACCAGGAAGTGCTGCCGGAAGAGCGTCATTGGGCACCTGGAGCACGTCCGGGTGAACATAAAAGGGGCCGCCTTCCTACAGTCTGGGAGCTAGAGTCGGGAGTGGGAGCAGGACGAAGATCCCGAGAAAAGAGGAAAGGCGGCCCACGGACAGAGAAAGGCCAGAGGAAGGGTGTTGTGGTGCGGGAGCACTATGCTGTGTGCGGGACTGGTGTCTGGGAGATATTAGAAATAAAAGGGTTTGTTATTATGAAGAGTTGGTGTCCGTGTGGTTGTGTCCAGGCTGAACCCCTCACAATACACAATTGTGTTAATTCTCAAACAATGCTGTTTCTTAACCAGTTAGCTCACATTAGTGCAGTCATGACAAACACCATCACTAAACCTCCTAAGAATTTGAAGAGTATTTTCTAACATAATTTATTTAGAGCAGTTCTGGAGTCATTGACCTAAGACACATTAAATTGTAGTACATCAAGTTGGTCTAGATTTGCACCTTAAGAGCAGGACCACATTAATCCAGATAATGAGAGTGCAAACTACGTTCCAATCTGGATCAAACGCTTCCACATCAGGCTGATCTCGATTTGTAATCCAAGAAAACCAGATCATGAGCGTGTGCACGACAGTGACAGGTGAGTCGCAAATGATTCATTACTTTTGAACAACTTTTTTCAGTGAGTTGCACGATTCGATTGGCAAACATGAAAGATTTGACACAAGATTGCTGTAGTGTGTGCATTACGTTGTCAGTGTCGTTCACTTTGCAGATGTTTAAAGCACGCTCATCTGATTCGTGATTCATGTTCACTTTGCTTATGATTCATTTTAGCTTGAGGTAAATCAATACCAGCAAATGAGAACTCTGTCACCAACAATTCTCTCATTAATCATACAAGTACAATACAGTGACAACAATTTTGTATTAGAATGTATGAAATGTTAAATTGTTTTAAGGATAATATATAAACCTAATAGTACAGCAGCCATACCACATGCGCTTCAGAACAGGTCACCTACCTAAAGCTAAGCATGTTCAGGCCCAGCTAGTACTTACATGAGAGACCATCTAGCAAATGCTTGGGTTGCTGCTGGGAAATGGTGTTGGTGAGACCAGCAGGGGGCGCTTACCCTGTGGTCTGAATGCGGAAACTGGGACACTGTTCTGTAAAAATGACTCTGTTCTTTGGATGAGACAGAAAACCGAGGTTCTACCTCTCTGTGGCCATTAAAGATCCCTGGGTATTCTTTGTAAAGTTTATGGCGTATCCTAATCGGTCTTCTGAATTACTGTTGAAAGAACGATGTATTGTAATGTTATTGCGTGTAAACTTTTAACAGGCGACAAGAAAGGTAATGTAGTACATCTTCCGCGGATAACATTAGACACCAAAGGAGATCTTGATATTAAATTGGTATTAAAACGTTTACAGTTTCCCATTAAAATAGCTTTTGCTATGACAATTAAAAAATCACAGGGACAAACATTCGAAAAAGTCGGTTTATTTATTAGAAACTCGAAATTCAATGAGATATTGACGAAAAATGTATTCAAGATACTGTTTTTACTAAAGTTTTACGGTAAAAGTGTAAGTTTAAAAAGCATTTGCATGTTAATTTCAAAGCCAAACAGAACGAAAACGTAAAATGCAATGAATACCTCTAATGCAACATGAAACTTATTTTATTACGTTTTACTAATTTTTACTATGGTTAATTACTCGCTGTAATGTAAAATAGTTAGGTCTATTATGCATATGTAACAATTTCCATGAAAATAACAATCTGTTTAAATTTTACATCCGCTTCCCCATACATGAGTGGCAGATCTGTGAAGTGGCGGGCGCTGGCTTGGCAAGCGAAGCAAGCAGGGGGCAGAGCCCCCTAGTTATTATTATTATTAACTTCTACTTTTACAGTGGGATGCAAAAGTTTGGGCAACCTTGTTAATAGTCATTATTTTCCTGTATAAATCGTTGGTTGTTACGATAAAAAATGTCAGTTAAATATATCATATAGGAGACACACACAGTGATATTTGAGAAGTGAAATGAAGTTTATTGGATTTACAGAAAGTGTGCAATAATTGTTCAAACAAAATCAGGCAGGTGCATAAATTTGGGCACCGTTGTCATTTTATTGATTCCAAAACTTTTAGAACTAATTATTGGAACTCAAATTGGCTTGGTAAGCTCAGTGACCTCTGACCTACATACACAGGTGAATCCGAGTATTTAAGGGGGTCAATTGTAAGTTTCCCTCCTCCTTTAATTTTCTCTGAAGAGTAGCAACATGGGGGTCACAAAACAACTCTCAAATGACCTGAAGACAAAGATCGTTCACCATCATGGTTTAGGGAAGGATACAGAAAGCTGTCCCAGAGATTGAAGCTGTCTGTTTCCACAGTTAGGAACATATTGAGGAAATGGAAGACCACAGGCTCAGTTCAAGTTAAGGCTCGAAGTGGCAGACCAAGAAAGATTTGGATAGACAGAAGCGACGAATGGTGAGAACAGTCAGAGTCAACCCACAGACCAGCACCAAGACCTACAACATCATCTTGCAGCAGATGGAGTCACTGTGCATCATTCAACCATTGGCACACTTTACACAAGGAGATGCTGTATGCAGAGTGATGCAGAGGAAGCCTTTTCTCCGCCCACAGCACAAACAGAGCCGCTTGAGGTCTGCTCAAGCACATTTGGACAAGCCAGCTTCATTTTGGAATAAGGTGCTGTGGACTGATGAAACTAAAATTGAGTTATTTGGGCATAACAAGGGCGTTATGCATGGAGGAAAAAGAACACAGCATTCCAAGAAAAACACCTGCTACCTACAGTAAAATATGGTGGTGGTTCCATCATGCTGTTGGGCTGTGTGGCCAGTGCAGGGACTGGGAATCTTGTCAAAGTTGAGGGACGCATGGATTCCACTCAGTATCAGCAGATTCTGGAGACCAATGTCCAGGAATCAGTGACAAAGCTGAAGCTGCACCGGGCTGGATCTTTCAACAAGACAACGACCGAAACACTGCTCAAAATCCACTAAGGCATTCATGCAGAGGAACAAGTACAACGTTCTGGAATGGCCATCTCAGTCCCCAGACCTGAATATAATTGAAAATCTGTGGTGTGAGTTAAAGAGAGCTGTCCATGCTCGGAAGCCATCAAACCTGAATGAACTAGAGATGTTTTGTAAAGAGGAATGGTCCAAAATACCTTCAACCACAATCCAGACTCTCATTGGAACCTACAGGAAGCGTTTAGAGGCTGTAATTTCTGCAAAAGGCGGATCTACTAAATATTGATTTCATTTCTTTTTTGTGGTGCCCAAATTTATGCACCTTCCTGATTTTGTTTGAACAATTATTGCACACTTTCTGTAAATCCAATAAACTTCATTTCACTTCTCAAATATCACTGTGTGTGTCTCCTATATGATATATTTAACTGACATTTTTTATCGTAACAACCAACGATTTATACAGGAAAATAATGACTATTATCAAGGTTGCCCAAACTTTTGCATCCCACTGTATACTGAACAAATTAGTAACACAAAATTGAACCTTATGCTACCCCAAACCTTTTTCTGCCTCTTGTCCCTCTTTTACATTTGTTAATAATAATATTTATTTCTTCCAAATCAGTCACAAAGCTTAAAAATCAATTGAATGATTTGTTGATAAAAAAAGGTTAATAGAACCTAAGCAAGAACATGAAGACAGAAACTTAGGAATAGAAGACAGAAACAATGGGAATTCGCCAGTCTAATACAGTGGAGCACTTTAAAAAACTGCTAAAAACATATTATTTTAACATGGCCTTCCAATAACTTCACTGTAATCAAAATCCTGATACTCTGTATATCCAACTCATTATAATAACTATTCATGGTGGCTCTAAAATCCGTACTAACCTCTACTCTCTCTTCTGTTTTCTTTTCCGGTATCCTTTTGGTGTTGGCGCATCTACTCAAAGCACCGTGATCTTCCAACAATGATGGATGGATTAAAAGCCAGAGGTCTGTATGACCATTAACATCAAGTGACTCTGTGTGAACCCTAACTACAAAGAGGACTATTTCATTTATGTTAGGTAGAATGCCCAGAGGAGACTAGGTGGTCCCGTGGCCTGGAACCCCTGCAGATTTTATTTTTTTCTCCAGCCGTCTGGAGTTTTTTTTCTGTTTTTTCTGTCCTCCCTGGCCATCGGACAGTTTCTATGTTAACTAATGTTGTCTTATTTTAATTTCTTATTTTGTCTTTTATTTTTCTTTTCTTTATTATGTAAAGCACTATGAGCTACTTTTTGTATGAAAATGTGCTATATAAATAAATGTTGTTGTTGTGTTGTTGTTGAAACGAACTTGTGCAGCAAAAACAAGCCACATCTGGCAAGGTAAAAGTTTTAGTGCGTAATGTTTTGCTGGTTGTGGAAATAAATTTTGTCTATGTTGGTGGTCTGGAATATTCATGGTCACGTTGCCAAATGTGTGAAAATACACGGTTGTCAGCAAAGTAAGAATTATGCCTTTGGGTTCTTCGAGTGCATAAATTCAACAATCAGACAGACGTGTTAAATAAAATTAGAAAATCGGCCGTCCACACTTTGATAGTCAGTCAATCAACTGACATAACAGTTTCAAAAATGTTCATTTTATGTTTTAAATTTAGAAAGGAAAAAAGTGAATCCATTCATAAAACTGTGTCACTGGCATAATAACATGTTATCAGTTTATCTATTTTGGGGGTAATTCCACAGTTCAGAAAACAAGTTCAATTTAAACCAGATGATAATATTTGCCTCAGATGGCACATCAGTAATGCAGAGCCAAAGAATAGGTGTAGCTGCTGTTTTGTGGCAGTCCAGTCCACACTTACCAGAGCGACATTGTGTGGGACATCATGAGGTCCTGCATATGAATGATGCTTGGAAAAAAATCACTTTTGCTGAGTCATATTGAGACTTTGCTGAGGACCATTTAAACAATTTCCTGCTGGTCATTCATTAAGAAGGCGAAATTTGAAGAACGTGTCAAAGCTGCAGAAGCAGACTTGATTGCATTTAAAACACTAAGTGAGGTTAGATGTCTATCCAGATGTTTTGCAGTAAATGCTGTTGTTAGAAACTATGATAGATTAGTGGGGAACTGTGGAAAAATTATTGAAGAAGACAATGAACTTACTCATAAATACTGCTTGGGTAAATTACAAGCTCAATACTTAATGACGTTTTAGCTGAACTGGCAGGCGTATGCAAAATTCTGCAAAGGATACTATTGACTGTTGAAGCTTTTCAGTTTGCCAAAAACATAATACATTATCTGGGAGACATTTCCATGAATAAACACATAACCTGCTCTCTCTCCATTTCACTATCCAGGTAAAATAAAGTCAATAATCAATGTGATCCATCAGACATGTGATCATACAGACAATCAGTTTCCAGATGAAGAACTGAATGATTGGTTTGTGTTTGATACGAAGTGTTTCTCTACTCCTGCAAGTCTGGAAAATTTTTTCATCTGGATTTGAGCAGATGAATAGGATTGCCATCAAATAATTGTGTTCTGTTGAAGAAAGACTATAATTGCTTTCAGGTGGATCTTTGTACCCACTGGTAGGAAAAAAGTTAGAAGGTGGAACTGAAAAGAAATTTTTAGATTTTCCTAAACACCAGGATCACCTTAAGGAGTTTCCTCTACTTTCATTTTTGGACATTTTTGGCACACCCGCGTCCTCAAGTGCTAACTGTGAATAAAGATTTAGTCTAATAAACAAAATAAGAACAAAACACTAAGCCAGAAACACATGAATGGGGTCTAAACCAGGAATTTCTGATGAAAAAAATCTTTAGTGGACCCTGGGACAGGAATAAACATGGCATCAACTTATATACATGAATAGCAACCATCATATACAAAAAAGTTTCACAGTGACAGCACCCATGATAAAACAAAATGGCATCAGAAAAAAATTAAAATGCTACGCCACTAAATTAAAACAACTTCAAAACAATGTGCAGCCCAGTTTGATTTCAGGACTGCCACAATGAATTGACTTCTGTCCCTTTAACAGTTCTGTACTCTGCATAGCCAAGAGACCTGCAGCTAGTGTCAATCAAGAGACTAAAATGCCTTTGATTGGTCAGTGGGGCAGCTGCATCCAATCAGCTGCTGTGATGGGTGGACTTTGGGGAATGCTGCTCACTCCTAGAGACAGGGAGACAGGAAGAGGAAAAAAAAGAAAAAAAGAAGTGTGAAAGAGAACAAAGTAGTAGAGTTCTGCACTCATGGAAATGAAATGAAAAGAAAGGACTACAAGAGGAAAAAGAAGAAAAAAGATTAATTTAGCAAATGTCATGTTTCAGCCAGCATGTCTCCCCTGGCTGGGGTTCAAAGTGTCATTTCTTGTTGGTTTTCATTATTTTATGCAATTTATTTGTATTAATCCATCCATCCATTTTCCAACCCGCTGAATCCGAACACAGGGGTCTGCTGGAGCCAATCCCAGCCAACACAGGCTGGGCAGGGTGCCAACCCATCGCAGGACACACACAAACACACACTAGGGCCAATTTAGAATCGCCAATCCACCATGTCTTTGGAGTATGGGAGGAAACCCACGCAGACACGGGGAGAACATGCAAACTCCACGCAGGGAGGACCCGGGAACCTCCTAACTGCGAGGTAGCAGCGCTACCACTGCACCACCGTGCCGCCATATTTGTATTAATATTTATTTCAATTTTTATGCACACCATTCTAATGTTGGAAAAGGGGAAGAGCTTTAGTTATGTCCCTTTGCATTGTGGGTGGTCCAACAAAGGGCGGGGCCGCCTGCCCTTTACCGCCAGGAACAGCCCTCCACCCTATTTAGGGTAGGGCTTCATCACAATTCCTCGCAGTTCATTGAATGTGCTTTGTGTGGAGAGTTATTGTGATGCTGCTGTGCTTTGCTATTGCTTTTCTGGTATTTTGAATCCCTGCTCTGTTTTTGACTTCATTTTTTAGATTTCTCTACGCTAGGGGGCTTTGCCCGCTGCTCACTTCTCTCGACCCGTGTTGTGAAGTTGGTGCTGAGCGCACGCTAAGGAGATGCGGTCTGATCAGCTGCTGTCTTTCTGCTGCTGCTGCCGAGCTGCGTGTTCTGCTTGTCGCGCTGCGTGTCGATCATTTAAAAGCCTGTAGAGCAGCTGTCCTTTTGTCTCACTGCCTTGTCTCGCGGGACGTCAAAGACTCCTTCCAAGAAGATCACGTCTCGACCCAAGATTTTTTTATTATAATAAGAGAGATATTGCGAATGTGCTGTCATTTTTTGCACCTCTGTCCTGCTTTCAACCTCGATTTTTGGATTCTATATTGAGACTTTGGTTACCATGTTTTATGCCTTGCCTTTTAGGCTTCTCCTTGTGCTCTTCAGAGCTTTGGGGCTTGCACAGCCTTTGTGAAAATAAATCTTTTTATTTTATCAAGTCTTGTGTAAGCTTTATTTGGTTCTAGTCAGGATATTTTGATGGTATCCCCCCCAGTGGGCAATCTAGGAAGTGCTTTGGCAGCTGTGCTTTCAGAATTAAACTCTTTCACAACAGCCAAGCAGTGGGAATACATAAGTTTCTAAATAGAGTAACTTGCAGATGTTTGCATAGAGTACAGTCTCAGTTCGCTTTAGTAAGATGTCCCTGCACAATGCGCATGTTTTAATTTGCTTTAATTTACATTACTGAATATCTTGGTATGTGTGGAATACTCCATTGTGTCCAGTTTGGGACAGGCAGTTTTCCTGTTTGCAAAAGAACCTTTTTTCACTGGAGAGGAGGCAGAATTCTTCAGTCCACGTGGGAGAGAAGCTCTTTGCTAAATGCTGGGCCGCAATGTTGTTTAAGACAGTTTTGTTCGGCTGAGGTGGTAATTAGGTCATTTTTTTTTTTTGAGCTCAGTTGAGCGAAGAGGTCCTTTGATCATTTCTGGTGCCAACATTCACAAGTTTCAGTACAGGCCTGCAACGGGTGCGTGTGAATGCTTGCATGTGTGTGGGCCCATTAACTGGTTATAATCATTCATTTAATACTGGACTATGACTGACAGCTGAAACTAACGTTACAAGAGTTACAAGATTTTTAGATTAGTGTATATATGACCTACCATTGAAATTGTCACCTTTGCAAAAGTTTGTGTTCAGTTATTGTTAAATATATACAGTACCTTTGCTTCTTATATATTTGTACTGTATAATACGGTTTCCTTGACGGTAATAAGTTGAATTAATATGATTATTTTTTGTAAGTTTTAATCAGGGATAAATTCAACTCACACCATTAATTTTATTCTCATTATTGTTATTATCTCTCTATTATATAAAAAAAATCCTGGGACGAGACAAGACTTTTTCAGAGAGATACTTTCACATCCCACAAGACAAGACTTTGTGCCAAGAGATTTAACCACGCCCGGGGAACTGAAATAAAAGACAATGAGTAGATGACAAAGTAGAACGTCGTAAAGACAAAAAAAAGGTTAGAGGTAATGAAAGTACTAAAATTCAAAAGTCTCAAAAACATGATAGCACAAACAAAAGGAAATTATTACTTGATGAAATAACGGAACAGTGAAGAGAGATTGAATATATTGTTCGGATTTAATCTTTAAGTCAGAGACTTTTGATCGTCTAATTTGTGTTGCCATCAGGGAAAAGTAGTGTTTCTTCCCAATGAAGAGGAGTATCCACGAGAATTAAAAGATTTGTTGTTTGGTGAAAGTGAAATCCACATACGTGTAGTGTTGGCCGGGGGGTTGGCAAGCGAAGCAAGCAGGGGGTGAAGCCCCCTACATGTTTTAAAAGTTGAGGGTTGATTTGATACCAACCTGGTTTTGTAAAACGTGACTTGCATGTATTTTTTGATTTTAAATAAATTCAATAAAATGTTAAAAATAAATAAGTTATTTTATTTTATTCAGTAAATGCTCTAATTTAAGTTCATTCGTATGCTCTCCCTTGTTATTACCGGCTTATCAATATGTGCAGGTTTGAATTGAACTGTAGCAACTGTAGATAAATGTGAAAGCTTTACAAAGTTATTACCTAAGAAAATCAGTGACAGGAGGATCAATTTAGATAACTTCGGCTAAAGACAGGAGAAGAAACCCAGGACCCTTTCTCCGGTTAAGCATAGGCCTCAGTAATAAGGCGCTTAGGAGGGAAGGGGTGTTTGCAAATGTGCATCAGAAACACAGTCATTGACCCCAAAAAAGTGTAATGCTAACTAAAAGGCTTGGAAAAATCTTCAGAATAGTCAGAAACAAAATTGAAATGAGCCCAAACTATAACATACGGCTGTGCATATTGCTGTGAATCTAAGGTTTAGATGAAGAATCACTACGTAGTTCTAATTAAGCAAGGGGGAAATCTTAGCTATTGTTAGGACCTGTCTCTTGTCTTTTTGAACAACAATTTTTGTCTAATATTTTGATTTAGTTTGCTAGTTTGTTTTGATATCCTGGTTCAGACCCTTGCAATGTTTTTGATCACTCTTATGTCTTAGCATTTTATCTCCTGTTCCTTTCTCATTTAATTCAATATCTGGACTGGCCTTTTACTTCAGTTTGGCCACAATATATGGATAATCATCTACTGAATCTATTAATGTCTGTTCCTGTGTTCTGGCATTGATTGTAATCACCATCCAGAAACACTTCAGACCGATTCTTTGGGGTTGTCAGGTTCTTCAGTATACAGTGGTGTGAAAAACTATTTGCCCCCTTCCTGATTTCTTATTCTTTTGCATGTTTGTCACACAAAATGTTTCTGATCATCAAACACATTTATCCATTAGTCAAATATAACACAAGTAAACACAAAATGCAGTTTTTAAATGATGGTTTTTATTATTTAGGGAGAAAAAAAATCCAAACCTACATGTGTGAAAAAGTAATTGCCCCTTGTTAAAAAATAACCTAACTGTGGTGTATCACACCTGAGTTCAATTTCCGTAGCCACCCCCAGGCCTGATTACTGCCACACCTGTTTCAATCAAGAAATCACTTAAATAGGAGCAGCCTGACACAGAGAAGTAGACCAAAAGCACCTCAAAAGCTAGACATCATGCCAAGATCCAAAGAAATTCAGGAACAAATGAGAACAGAAGTCATTGAGATCTATCAGTCTGGTAAAGGTTATAAAGCCATTTCTAAAGCTTTGGGACTCCAGCGAACCACAGTGAGAGCCATTATCCACAAATGGCAAAAACATGGAACAGTGGTGAACCTTCCCAGGAGTGGCCGGCCGACCAAAATTACCCCAAGAGCGCAGAGACGACTCATCCAAGAGGTCACAAAAGACCCCAGGACAACGTCTAAAGAACTGCAGGCCTCACTTGCCTCAATTAAGGTCAGTGTTCACGACTCCACCATAAGAAAGAGACTGGGCAAAAACGGCCTGCATGGCAGATTTCCAAGACACAAACCACTGTTAAGCAAAAAGAACATTAGGGCTCGTCTCAATTTTGCTACAAAACATCTCAATGATTGCCAAGACTTTTGGAAAAATACCTTGTGGACTGATGAGACAAAAGTTGAACTTTTTAGAAGGCAAATGTCCTGTTACATCTGGCGTAAAAGGAACACAGCATTTCAGAAAAAGAACATCATACCAACAGTAAAATATGGTGGTGGTAGTGTGATGGTCTGGGGTTGTTTTGCTGCTTCAGGACCTGGAAGGCTTGCTGTGATAGATGGAACCATGAATTCTACTGTCTACCAAAAAATCCTGAAGGAGAATGTCCGCCATCTGTTCGTCAACTCAAGCTGAAGCGATCTTGGGTGCTGCAACAGGACAATGACCCAAAACACACCAGCAAATCCACCTCTGAATGGCTGAAGAAAAACAAAATGAAGACTTTGAAGTGGCCTAGTCAAAGTCCTGACCTGAATCCAATTGAGATGCTATGGCATGACCTTAAAAAGGCGGTTCATGCTAGAAAACCCTCAAATTAAGCTGAATTACAACAATTCTGCAAAGATGAGTGGGCCAAAATTCCTCCAGAGCGCTGTAAAAGACTCACTGCAAGTTATCGCAAACGCTTGATTGCAGTTATTGCTGCTAATGGTGGCCCAACCAGTTATTAGGTTCAGGGGGCAATTACTTTTTCACACAGGGCCATGTAGGTTTGGATTTTTTCTCCCTAAATAATAAAAACCATCATTTAAAAACTGCATTTTGTGTTTACTTGTGTTATATTTGACTAATGGTTAAATGTGTTTGATGATCAGAAACATTTTGTGTGACAAACATGCAAAAGAATAAGAAATCAGGAAGGGGGCAAATAGTTTTTCACACCACTGTAGTTTCCAGATGGATCTTTGTATCAAAGTATTTCTGTGAATATCTTGTGCTCAATAAATGCAAGTAAATTCACATCACACAAGCCTGAGTGTTGGTATTCTCATAAAAGAAACACATGGAGTACAAAATCAATGACACTACTTGGATTGCTTGGGTTTCTTGTATACTGCAAAGGCAGATGTTTGGTGCGGTCATAGAAATCTTTTTATAGACTGCATGGAAAATCCTAGCAGCGCCCTTCCATTAGTCACATTTCTTTAGCATAAAAGTGATTGTTGTGTTGTTCTTCTCAGATCAATTCTAAGTTTAGAGCCAATTATGCTGGATATGCGACCACATATGTGTTTCTAGTAAGAAGGTGGAAATGGAGGGAAAAGCCTAATAAACCACAGCTTAGATGAGCTTCATAATGTAAACAGGCTGAGCAAAGTCACATGCCCTGCCACATGCCATGGAAAAGGTGCTGAAGTCTAATAACTCCAGTTACACATTACTTTCATTACACGGATTAATTGCAGCCACCATTTGTTCTAAGTGAGCAACAGAGAGGTGGAGGTTTGACATAGAGGGTACCTTTGTCTGAATTAAAATTCTCATCTTCTCCTTTCTCCTGTGCAGTGGGGTAAAATAAAAAGAATCTGAAGATGTTGCAGAAAAACTCCAGACTGACATTGAGGTGTGTTGGCTTCCCACAAAGTTTGGTCAGGTGCTGCTTTCTTCTTGTTCACCATCTTCATCTTTTATTTGGAAATCTGTAGAGGAAAACATGTCAGAACACCTGCTCAGTTTGGACCCCTGTGAGGAGCACAAGTATACCTGTGGTGGATAACCTGGAGAGATTTAGGCACGACTACAGAAACAGATATCATTTCTCCCCTACCGAGTAGGTTTAGGGACCCTTTTAATAAAAAGGAGAACAAGGAGATGAGAAAAATCAGTGATATGAGGATGAACAGTGATGGACTGCAGATAATTATGTGCTGTGTGTTTCCTGTATCTTATGCATATGTTGATTTGAAAGTGCTAAAAGAATGTACTAGAACAACATAGGAAAGTTCAGGTTAATTAAACTCTGTCAATCAATCTGTTATCAGGTTTGCTGAGCTGCTTGGTTTGAATGTGAAGGTTGGGGTCAGCATGGACCAAGGCTGTAAAGGCATGAGACTGTTGTCATGGATAATTAACTGAAGAACTGAGAAGAAAGGTAGGACCAGGATGGGACTGGTCAAGAGGCCAGAGGTCACAATAGTAAGGGTGTCAGCACCTAATATTCCACACATCTTTGGCCCAAAAATGCTGCAGGGAAGCGTGAGAAAGACATAAATACCAGGTCTAGCCAGCAATCCGGGTTCCATCCCAGCCATTGCATCCAGAGGTCCTGACCAGCTCAATGCATAATGCAAGAAGACCCTCCACTTGAGCACTAAGCACATTGGGCTTTTTACAAAAAGCTCTGCTATCTATCCAGGGTGTATTTGGAGTACATGCCACACCCATATGCAATTGGTTTGCTTCAGCTTTAGGCAAATGTTAGGAATTAAGGAAATGTATGGTACAGACTTATAATGCATGAATAAATGTTGTACCTGCTACCTTGCTCAATTGTCTTTTAGTAAGTTAATGATAAAGAACGTGCCCTTAATCCTGGTTTGGTCTATCTGTGATCATTGAGAGTGAAAGATGTGACAGCCCAACATGTGACTGATAGATAAATGGAAAGAGGTTCAATTGGGGCCATTATAAGTGAAGTGGGGTGCCTCTGTGAGATCGGAATACTAACACCAGTAGTCAATGCTCTTGCAGCCAGGGGGGCAGGCAATTGAATGCTATGGATCTTTTGCTCAGTCTGTAGACGGTCCACAGACAAAGAGTAAGTAGCAAGTCAGGTACAGCAAGTCCTGACCACTGCAGGGTAAGTGACACAAAAAAATGGTGGGGGTACCTAGCACTCATGTTAATAGAGAAATGAAGACACAAGTGAAAACACCACCTGCTTTCTAGGGGTCACAAGGACCATCCTGTTTCTTATAAATAAAACAGGCAGCCTGCCATTTTAATTTTACATCCAGTCTTTTAAGTGGCTGGGGAAAATGAAGGGTGAAAGGACACCAGGAGGTACTAGCTGGAGCCCGAGTTATAGTTATGCAGTTGCATTGTTATGTTTGCTGTGAAAAAATGCAAGTGAACAGGAGAAACAACATCAATACCAAAGCCAAATAAATCATTACCCAAGGGTCTGTTGTACCTTTCATCAGTCATAAATGCTAAACCAAAAAGCATAATAAACTGCGGAATTAAAGGTCTGAATACTAAAAGTAATTTCTAAACAGTAAATGCCACCCACGCAGACATTTCTATTTTTCCTTATCCATAAACTCAGATGATTAGAAAGTGCATAGTGCCGACCTTATATCTGTTATCACCGTGTACCTCGGAGAGACACTGCATAGCAACTGTTGTGCTCAAAATGATGGTATACAGTGTGAAGGACAGCCGGGTCCCATGCCCGGCAGAGACGCCCCTGCTGCTTATGTTCTGGGGAGCCACCATGGGTAGTCCAGTACCTCCCCCGGGATGCTTGGTGGCAGCCTCCCTGGCCGACAGCCATTCCTCAACCACCCGCAGGGCTTCATGGGAGATGGAGTCCTCCACAGCCTGGTTGGGGGCTCAGATGGCCGATAGGGGCAGCTGCATGGACTCAGCAGCCTGGCTGGATGATTCTTCAGCCCCACCCGGAGGTGCAATCGGGACCAGGTGGTCAAGCACCTGGAACATTTCTGGGCCAGAGGAGCCAGAGTCGGGAGGAGGAGGACTAAGCTTCAGGAGGAGTGGTGGAACAGGAGAAAGAGAGTGTTTTGGTAGTATTTGTGCTTTGGGAATGTGTTGGGCTGTGGGGCATGGGGAAGACGTGTCCCAAAGCTCAAGAATCAATAAAAACTTTGTTATCACTTTGTACGTGCCTCTGCGTCAGTCTGTGCCAGGTCGGGGGCTTATATAGCGCCTTTCACAACAGGAAGATGGAGTTGGAAAAAAATAAGTAAAAATAACTTAAAAAATCGTATGGCTTCTAAGCTAAAATGTATTTCCATATATTCTGTAACCCAAGTATAACAGTATTGTGTACTGCCCAGGATGGGGTAGGCATCTGGTTGCCCGAGGTCTCCACGACTCTAATTTTCTCTTTTGACTTTTTTCTTACAAGTTCAACTCCTCCGTTGTCAACTGGCCATAGTGACAGATATTGTTGTATTCCAATTATGTTAATCAATCCTTAGTTTGTTTTCCATGTATTTTAACAAATCTGGAATACTTCTGTATTACTATACTGTATTTCTGAAGTGGCAAGGATAGATTGGCCAACCAGTGCGGACAAAGAGGACTACTCACATTCTGTTTTCATGAGGTTTTGTGGTAATGTTCCTCGTCTTCTCTATTTTAATTTTTCACAGAATTTTGACCAATCAGAATTAGCTTTTCATGTGACACTGTGGATATGAACTATTGGCTGTGGTATCCAGTAGAAATAAATATAAATAATTCATTCTATAGATTTCTAATTTACAGACACACACACACATTGTACTAGCTGGTCTGAAACAATGTCAAAGTAAAAAAAAAGACTTCCAATCGTTCTGGACAGATGGCTTCATGCATCTTTGATAATGATTCTAAAGGGCTAATAAAAGTGAATTTCTGAAAGCTGTGTATTGTATTGTATCTAAACATTTCATTTAATCCTTTGACTAATACTGTAAAGACATAGCCATATGCTCCTTGAGTCCAGTTGCATTTTTCTATGCGAGTTGCCATCATCTGTAAAGCAGCCCTGAAATGTTCAGCCAAGATTTTCAAACACTGGCCTCTAAATACTTCCAACTCTTGAATGAGTGTTATGAAATTCAACATGGGCATGTCACCTCTTGAGAGGATTAGCTCAGAATTTTTGAAGGCAATGTTACTTTTAACCAAATGTGTCATGTATTACTGTGCTGTTGAAATGGTTGAGAACTGTCATGGACGACCAGGGTCCTTGCCCAGCCAGGGACACCTCTTCTCTGGGAGGACCGGAGGAGCAAGCCTGGTCAGGACCGTACTTCTCCCGGTATGTTAGATGGCAGCCCCTCTCTGGGTTGCAGCGGTGCCTCAGATTCCCGCAGGGCTTCATGGGAGATGGAGTTGGATACAGCCCTGTTGGGATCCAGGGGCATTGCCAGGGGGTGCTGCACCTGCTGCTGAGCCCTGGAGAGCAGCTCTTCTGCCACACCTGTGCCTTATAAAAGGAGCCAGCACCCACTACTCGGGGAGCCAGAGTCGGGAGGAGGGAGATGAAGCTTGCCAAGGAGGAGTGGAGGAAAAAGAAAAGATAGAGAAGAAAAGAGTACAGTGTTTTCTGTGAGGTTTGTGCTTTGTGACTGTGTTGTGGGAACGGGCAAGACATTACCAACAAGTGAAGAAACAAAAACAAAAAGCTTGTGCTTTTATAAGTGTGCCTAATGCATCTGTCTGTGTCGGGTTGAGTGGCTGCTATGGCCTCTAGAGTTGTCACAAACAACATATCCTGATAGTGCCACCACTTATTACCAACAGCGCGTGCTCCCGGAAAGAAGCATTGTCATTCACGTCGCTCAGGCAGACTGACTGGTTTAGCTTGGCTTTTGTCCTGCCGTGCAGTGTCGATTGTGGAGCCTTCTATGCAGAGGTGTGTGCCTCTCTAATGGATATCCAGTCAATTCAGTTTGCCACAGGTGGACGGAAATCAAGTTCTAGAAACATCTCAAGCAGAATTAAAGTTAACAGGATGCACCTGACCACAACCTGGAGTGCCATAGAAGAGGACCTGAAAAATTCTGAAAACTACAGAATACCAATATTATGTGAATGAGAGATTTGAGTTGTTGATTGATGAATTTGAAAACCTTTCTGAAAACATGCTTTCACTTTGTCATTATGGGTTACAGAATGTGGATTGATGGCCAACAATGGCAACTTTATCCATTTAAAATTAAATCTACAACACAATAAAGTGTGCACAAAGTGAAAAGGTCTAAATATTTTCTGAATCCACTGTAACTCTTCCTTAATGTGCCCTTATAGTGACAATTCTTTCATTTATCGGCTCCATTTTCACCTTGTCTTTATTCTTTGAATTAACAGCAGACTGTCATTGGCATTTTTTATGGAGTGCAGAACTTTACACTTTAATGAACTGGAATCTCATCCAGGGTGGGTTCCTTTCCACTACTTGATAAAATATGAATTAACTGAAGGTCACTTTAGGTGGCCAATCATTTCTGTAGGGCAGAGTGGTGGTTCTGAGGTAGGGATCTGCACTCCGAATCCTGTAAATGCCAAAAGTTACTTTGGGCCCTTGAGCAAGACCCTTAACCTGCAATTGCTCGGTCCTGGCTGTGACGTTAATCTGCATCCAGCCCTGCATGTAGGCCCTCCAACCTGCAGGGAAAACCCTTGGGGGTCGGTGGCAGAATTGGCACTCCAGCCACCATAAAAAACCTCACGCTGTTCCATTCCATCTGAACTAGTGTGGTGCTGAGGTGTCACCCGTCGCATGACTGCACCGGATCCTAATCTGGGATCCTGAGTTGGTTTGTCGTGTGGTGCGTGCGGTGTATCAGCATGTGCTCCTAACCTCTCTACTCATTTCTGTACTAAAGCATAGGGATAAAGTGTCCACATAATGTTGCTTAAAACACTCGACATGTAGGATCTACACAGATGTGCTCCATGTTTCACCAAACCCATGTCACTGAGCACTCTATCTGAAGACATGACCCAGGGTCTCTGAGCAGAAAACGTGTTTGATAGGCACTAGCAGTAAGTGCTTGTCTGCCCAGACCTTTGGAGGACTTGACGTAGACAGGAAGAGGATCAACTCACCTGGAAGTCCACATCTGGTTTCCATCTCTGATTGGAGCTGTATTCCATTTCCTTCAAGTGCCAGTCTTCCTCCCAGCGCTGGCGCTCCTCTTCCCACTGGCGGCATTCCAGCTCCCACTGCTGTTGGCTCTTGTCCAGCTCCAGCCAGAAATTCTCCAGGCATTGCCTGATCTCTTCTGAAATCTTCTTCATCACCTTCAAGCCCTGAGAGAAGGGCTCCTGCCTGCGCAGGTTCAGATTCGTCAGGTGCTGTTCCAGGTCCCGTGTCCGCTGTTCATCTTCCCTCTGCCGTTGGCCTTGGTCCCTTAGGTTCAGATCTCCCTGCCTCAGCCTCTCCTCCTGCTTCTGTAGTTGGTTCTTTTTCTTCTGAAGCTGCATGCCCCTGTCTACCAGCTCTTTCCAGGCCTCCATGGCGCTGCTCTGGATTTCTAACAGGCCTCCTTCAGGTGCAGAGAAACAGAACAATTAACCCTTTGATATTTTATGTAGCACTCTGTATTGTGATCATCAGATTAAGTTAAATGGCCAGGATTGAACCAGCAACCTTCTGATTTACACAAAGCTAGCACTGTTCTCTGGCCAAAATCCTGACCCTGCAACCAGTGATAAAACGAGAAATGTGCTAATGATGTGTCAGATGAGCACCTCCAGGCTTTGGTACGCTTGCCCAGAGGAGGACACCTGCCAGGGATTCATACCAGAGGCCAACAAATGGAGGCAGACATATGTCTGGCATTTGTGTTCTACTAAGCCTCACATCTGCGTTGAGTGTCTCTGCAACTACAAATGGTCTGCCTAAGCCATTTACACACTTCCAAATCTCCAGAAAGCAGGCACACGACCAAGGCTCACACTGAGTGTGTGTGCCCATGTGCCTCTTTGTATCTTTGTAAAAGTCCCGCAGGGAACGGACAGTCATTTATTTATTATTAGACTTTATCCAAAGAGGAAGTGTAAACACTGGTACATTTAGGTTTTCTAAGCTAAGGCACCATGTTATAGTGCCAAACAAAGCTAACTCATTTAAAGAAAAGGTGTCAGACATGAACAAGCCTCTGTAACTTCAAGTGTAGATTGTACTAGATGGACGGCATCCCAGTGAAGGTGGACCCTGTTCCCTTACCTGGACAGGAAGCCCACATAATGGATGCTCTCAGTCAGCATGACAGCATTTCCATCCAGACTGGCATCACTTGCCCAGCAGGGGAGCCTGTGTAGCGGATGGGCACTATGGGGTGGGGTGATGGTGTTAGCACTCTTTTTCCCCGTACGCTGTAGAGTAGCACCCCTCCTGACATTTGAGAGCTGTGGACTGCCCTGTTAAATTCTGTGGGAGCCAGGAGGGGGCACTATTTGGAGGTGAGTCCCCTGTCTTGGGAGTGATTGGGCACAGTAAGTACTCCTTTTATCATTCGGGGTCATTTTTGCTAAATCGCTTGTAATTCGACCTCTCCAAATTAGAATCATTGCTGTTATTGAACTATCTGGAGTATAAACACATGTTTGGTCTCTTTGTAAAGGTAACATTCTCTAGTTTCACTCTTAGTAGTCAGAATCACTGTAGGTGTGACTGATCAAAAGTTATGCACATTAGAACTCACAAAAAAAATGAAGTTTTTTTATGAAAATAAAGGAAAATAAAGCTGCAGTAGGTAGGTGGGGACAGAAACACACTATGTACCAACAGAATAACTTGTTGACTACTCACATTTCAAATTTGAAAAGAATACCTGTAAAAATGACATTTTTTACACCAGTTTTTATGTGGGCATGCCCAGGGCTTTTAGAGGGACCATTATCCACATTTTGGAACATATGGAAAAGTGTAATAACATTTGAATGCTTCAACCCACAGATATCAATGAGGGCTCTACTGAAAGCTTACACCTAAAGGAATCTATATCTACACACAGTGTCACTCTATTAGTTATAAAAATAATAAAAACAATAAAAATACACATTTCTATGTAAAATAGTCAATACAAGTCTTATGGGCCAAAAATATATTTATATTTTTATTTTTACTTTTTTTATAAAATGCACACAAACTATATACATTTCTTTTACAAACTGTTACAACACAGCTCAGCGTTTTCCATGTGCCACTTGATGGCAGCAATCACTAGCAAGCAGAAAGCACAAGGCGTGGCACATTCCTCTCTGCCATTAGACCTCTCCTGGGCGATTGAATACTTTCACGCCGCGTACATGCATCTATTATTTAATCGAGAGTGTATTTACATTTAAACTTCTACTTTTATTCATATTTAAAATGCGAAAAACTTGGCGAAATCACAATAAACAACCACGCACCAACTCTGCAGACTGGCACAAATGCCACCTTCGCAGCTCGATCGTTTGTTTACAAGTTAGTATGGCAAGTTACATATCAAAATGCTCGGCTGCTCATTGGCTGTAAGTTTTGAGTGTCACTCACAGTGTCCAATCAAACTGGTAGATTCTACCAGGGTTTGGAGTTGTACGTCATCGTTCAGCTGTCTGTGACACTCGTTGGCTATACGAGGTGCCAGTCAACCCCAGACCCGTCGTAATTGGCCAACTTAGGTGTCGATCAGAAGCTAACACTTCCGTGTTTCATGCGGTAGCATGGTTATCGCCGACAGAAACAAATTACGTCTGATATGATCAATATAAGTGAAAAAAATTACGTAGCTAGTCTCAAGTTATGAAACGTTTTCTGGAGTTTTTGTCCCTTTGAGAATATATCGTGTGTTTTGGACCTAAATCGTTTTACTGGATTATATTCGCTGGAGCCTTACGGACAGAATGGGATCAATACTGCTTGGAAATATTGATGTTTGACTTGCAGGGGGTCTTCAAAGGTAGGGAAAGTCAACTCTTAAAAGTATGTACTTCTCTGTAAAAAAGGCTTTAGTGTCAGTGCTGTGGTTGTTGTGTGTCAAAATGGTTTATATCATCGGTAAGACGAGACTTTGAAGTTTCATTTGATGGGTAGGGTGTCGAGATGCATGGCAGATGGGCATGCACACATGACTGTAACGTTTTTAAAACGCTGTTATGTCCCGGGACCGGTACGTGTGCGCGTTAAGGGGTTAGGTAAAAAGGGAGAGCTCCATGCAGCCCAACCTTTTACAAATAAAATTCTTGTTAAAAGTCTTTTTGGTTTATGATTTTTTTTTTTTTTTTGCTGTGAAGTTCTGACCACAATTTTCATTACTGTTTTGGCTTAGAGAAAATTATGTTTTGGGTTTTTTTTCTGTTTTTGCTCCCCTAGCTTAGTGTATAAAGTCTCCTTGTAGAGTTAGCACCCTTATTATTGTGAGGAGTAAGGAGACCAGGACATGTCACATCAGGCAAGACTTGTAATAAGGGACAGGTAAAGGTCAGAACCAAATCAAGTGTAATAACCAACAAATAAAACACAAGGGCAAATTAGAAGAGAAGTCAGGGACAGAACTAAGTCAAAGTTCAAAATGACCATAATAATGAGCGGGGCATTTGAAGTACGCTGGTGAGGCGTGTTATGATTAACTCCCCAAAATCCATCAAGTAACAGTGTTCATAATGACATGGGTGGTGTGGCTCAACATAAGGCACGAAATAACATTCCCCAGGATGGTGGCGCAATGTATACCTAAACACAGGACAAGTGCAAAACAGGCAAAGAACTGTACTATACTATAAATACTAATAGGTACTGTAAGTGAATAAATAGTAATCATTTGTAATAAATCAATAATTAATAACAATAAATAACAATTTTAGAAATGTTAGAAATGTACTGCATATAAATAAACAACCAGGAGCAGATCTGAGAACAGCACAGAGTTCAGAGTCCAGACAGCCACAGGGTAGAAGCTGTTACAGAACCTGGGACAACTGGTTTGGATGCTGTGGTACCTTACGCCAGAATGAAGTGGAACAAAGTGAACGTGGAAGGGGTGGGAGCAATCCCCCACAATACTGTAGGCTCTGCGGATACAGTGCTTTATAAAGATGCCTTTAATGGAGGGCAGAGAGCTCCCAGTAATGTTTTCTGGTGTGTGCACTATCCATTGTAGGACATTACAGTCAGAGACACTACAGTTAACATACTGGACAGTGATGCAGCTGGTCAGAATGTTCTCTGTGGTCAAACAGTAACAGTAGTGGGATCTGAACCCCCAACCCCAAGGTTTTAAAGTCCAAAGCCTTAGCTACACTGCCTGCCTGTGGTGGGGGTCTATAAGACACTACCAATGTCAGGCTTCTACTTTTGTTGCTTTCCAATCAAATCCCTATATCCTTAATAAAGTGGCCTTGCTTCATATTTGAAGCAGACTGTTATATATTGTGGACTACGGCCAGCCTGTCATCCCGGCCAATACCCCCAGGTGGAGCTCTCCCTGCAGCATGGAGGTGCCCTGAATACCAGCAGGGAATCATGGACAGTGGAGTTTTCCTTCACAGCCCTGCTGGATACCAAAGGGGCCAACAGAGGATGCTGCAGGGAGGCCCAGAGAATCATATGTGCCCTATAACCCGGAAGTACGTCTTAATCACAGCGACAGGAGGAATGATGTACCTCCGGGATGAAGAAGAGGACTTTTGATCTGACCCGGAAGTGATAGGAGGTCACGTGGACTGAAGGATCAAAACACTTCCGGGTCAGGGAATATAAAAGGACTATGGGAAATCCCAGACGTTGTGCTGAGCTGGGTGGAAGGGTGGCAACGCGTCTGGGAGTGGAGGGTTGTTTATTGAGTAACTATTGTATTGGTTAATAAGTACTGTGGAGAGGAGGGTGCTTTGTGCACGTATTTGCTTTAATAAAGTCAACTTTTGGACTTTTACCTGGTGTCTGGAATCAAGTCTGAGGGTTCAAGGGGACAACAGCACCCCCTATCTGTCACAATATATTCTTTCTTATTTAAATAGCCATCCCCTCCAACATTTTGATTTCCCCTTTTTTCCAATTATATTTACCATTTTAAATGAAATACATCCCTAACTTTAAATTTTAGCTGCTACAGCATCACATGTATCCACATATTGAGTACATATACCTTCATTTCATTTATTTTGTTTTTAATATTTCCAACATTAAAGCAAGAAATGTTTAGCTTATTAATGATTTTATGTTGGCACATTGCCTGCACACCAGTAATTTCATAGTTGCTTTTTATATTTTTATTATTTCTACTGTCTGGCCCCTTTCATAAACTGCGTAATCTTGGCCTGTCCTAAACTCCATGCCCACCATCCCCTAGTTGAAATAACTCTCAATTAACCTACTCATATGTCCTCTATCAAAAAATTTAAATTCTGCCATACATTTAACCCTCTGACCTTCTCAGTTTTACCTGGACTGGCATGTGGCACAAAGAAGGCCACACTGTCAGTTCTCCCCCTCATCCCATCCTTACCGATGTCAATTTGTGTTTTA
Source organism: Polypterus senegalus (assembly GCF_016835505.1). NCBI lineage: Eukaryota > Metazoa > Chordata > Cladistia > Polypteriformes > Polypteridae > Polypterus > Polypterus senegalus. Next base: position 81,410,962 of record NC_053170.1, read on the forward strand.
GTGTGGTCAGTAACAACTGGGTATGCGCCAGCTCAGGACCTACATGACAGGGAGGTTTCCAAATCTTCCACTGGAAGGCACAGAAAAGACTCTGTCACTGGAGTAAACTTTAACATTTTTTTATACTAGGTTTCTAATTAAACAATCTTGTTACATTAGCATATGGAGCATCAGTCATCATGTGGTGGCAAACCTTGAAGCAGACTGGCTGGCTATCTCAAATGGCCTACTGCTTACCTAGAAAAGCTTGTGCTGTTATTCCTCCATTCATGTCATCCAAGCTGCATGTCAGCAAGTGCACACAAAAGCCAAGAGAACTACTGCAACTAATTTTATATGCAAGTTTAAACCACACCCACTGTGTGTGTGTGGGGAGGGGGGGAGGAGCAAAGAAGTAGGCAGCTGGGTGTGGTCAGTCCAAAGTAAGCCAATCAAAAAAGAGTGTGAGTTTGATGCGTGTCTGGTCAAACCCATCAATGGTAGTGTAGAAAAGCCAGTTTATTGTCAGGGGCTGAAAGCCCTGTTCTTTTCTTTGGATTGATTTAGTTGGCATACTATTTTATTTATGATTGAATTATATTGTAATGCTTTGTTTTCTTTTAAAATTTCTCCAATATTTTAAAGGTCAGCAGTGCAAAGGGGGGTCATAGTCCAAAGAGCCTCTACTGTCACACTGCTGTTAGGCTCTCTTCATCAAGTCAATTGGCTTTATTTATCCATACACTGTATCGTAGCACACAGGGACCCGAAATAATATTCCCCAGGACTGCGGTGCAACATATATATAAATACAGGAGAACTGCAAAGCAGGTAAAGAAACTTTACTATATTATATATGAATAAATAAAAAACTAATAGGTAAGTGTATAAGCAGTAATTTTTACCAGTGTATCACAGACTTTAATATGCCACACTGCACAGAGATGAATAACCTATCCATCGGTATTTCTTAAGAGTAATGCAGATGAGAAGAAGGCTTTGTTGAGGTCATTTTTGCAGTATGTAAACTAGAGTGTTACTCCTGTGTTTAAGTATAGCACTGCGCCCCTTCAGAAATGTTATTTTGTGCCACTATACTCTGCAACATGGTGTATGGGTGGTAAGACAATAAAGCTACTTCACTTGACTTGATGGCAAGGTAATTGTCTTCCTCTTCACTAGGGCGCTATTTTTTGTGTAGGTGGCGCTGTTCTTATGTCCTCTGACTGCCTGATGCCTTTGGTGAATCTTTAAACTGCCTATGCTCTCGCTCTTTCTCATACCAAACACTGGGTTTCACAGTTAGCGTATTAAAAGATGTGTGTCATCTCCCTATCTCAAAAGCTACATAGCATCATCCCACCAATAGAGAAGCTTTCTTTTTACTGTGGCTTGAAGGCTATTTTGAACAAGTTATATCACTCAAAAAATGGATGACAGAGAATTTCCTTTGGTCTCACTACCTGCCAACTTGAAGTTTTTTAAGTGAATTATCACATACAAATTAAACAAAAAAAGTCCCCATACTCCCTGCTTCTTGTCTTCTTACAAGTATATACACACTGGTTAGTTTATCTCAGCTTAAACATAAACACTCTCATAGAAAATAACTTTTCTTTTTTAACATATGCTTTACATTTCATTGTTTTCCGAGAGTTTGTATCCTAGTTGCATCCCAAAATACAATACTCTGTCTAAATACATTGTTATTCCCGTCAATTCGTTAGATTATAGTTCAAATAAACAAACAAATCTAACAGACCTCATTTTTAAAGTGATCTCAAATTTGGTTCACCATGTCTTCTAAAACTTTTACCTCTAAACCCTTCTGAGCCCTTTGTATCTGTTTAATCTAGAAAATCTGCCGCTGCAGCTTCTCCTCTCCACTCCGACAGAAAGACTTCATTGTTGGCCTGTCAGTGCCTAACAGGTGTGATGCTATTATTCCCTATTCCTTAAAGCTACATCTTATCTAAATTATACTAAAACAAAAATAAGTTAAATATTACAAGTCTTATTTAATAAACTATTAAGACCCTAAATTGTATCCCCCATTACAATGGTCAAAGGCCAGTTGATTATCATATCATATAGCATTCGTCATCAGGAGGCTATGTCCTAAAACATGGGTAACAAGCTACAAAAGTAAAATCTATTACAATTATTAATATCCTTATGACTTGGGCAGCATGGTGGCACAGTCGTAGCATTGCTGCCTTGCTGCCTTGCAGTAAAGAGACCAGTGTTCACAGCCTGGGTCCTCCCTGTGTGGAGTTTGCATGTTCTCTGCGTGTCTGTATGGGATTCCTCTGAATGTTCCGGTTTCCTGTCACAGTTCATAGACACGTGGGTCAAGTTGATTGGTGATGCTAAATTAGCTGTGTGTGTGTGTATTAACCCTGTGTCCTATCCAGGGATTGTTCGTACCTTGACACCTATACAATACAATACAATTTATTTTTGTATAGCCCAAAATCACACAAGAATTGTCGCAATGGGCTTTAACAAGCCCTGCCTCTTGACAGCCACCCAGCCTTGACTCTCTAAGAAGACAAGGAAAAACTCCCAAAAAAAACCCTTGAAGGGAATAAAATGGAAGAAACTTTGGGAAAGGCAGTTCAAAAAGAGACCCCAGGTAGGTTGAGCATGCAGTGAGTGTCAAAAAGAAGGGGGTGAATACAATACAATACAATACAATACACAGAACAGAACAAATCCTCAATACAGTATACAGTACAAATAAAAATTTTAGAAGTACGGAGCAGAATTTAACAGTAGATGATATCACATAATAAGATTTGGATTTGTTTAGAGTCCTGGAGACCTCAGCCATCAAGCTGCCTCCCCCTATTGGCCCTTCCACGGCTGAAACAGCGCTGGGCCAGCCAATCCGATGAAAGGACCCCTCTTTCCTATGATTCCTGCGATCCCCCATCAGGGATAACATTACCTTAGGCAGGCAAAACAACTTGGCAGGTGGGCCATGGCACCAAGTGCCACATTTGAGTACCGAGAAGAGAAACAGAATAGGTGAGGCTTAGTAACAAATTATAACTATCAAGTTACTTATGTTTTAGTGCTAATGACTAACAACAGAGATGCAGTCTGGACAGTTAATCAGCAGCTCTAGTCAGGATATGCTAAACTGAAGTAGTGAGTCTTCAGCCGGGATTTAAAAGCTGAGACTGAAGGGGCATCTCTTATAGTAGCAGGCAGCCTATGCTTGCTGGGTTAGGCTTTCGTGACCCTGCTCAGGATTAAGTTATCTTTGAAAATGGTATGCTATCATTTATAAGGTTTAAGTTGTTCCAACAGCAAAATTCATCTGTAGCAATGTTTTTTTCTATAATTCATGTACTTATTTTGCTGATGTCTTTATCCAGGGCAACTTACAATATTTATGATACAATTTCTTTTGTTTTTCCAATTGGAGCACAGGCAGGTCAAGTGACTTGCTCATGCTCACACAATGTCAATAGTGGGACTTGAACTCACAACTGCTGGGTTTGAAGTCCAAAGCCTTAACCACTATACTACACTTTATGTAGAGGCTGTGGTTTGAACATCTGCAATGCTCTGCCTTTGTTTGTGTGATTCTTCTCTAACCTCAGTCTAAAGATGTTTAGTTAGATGAATTGGCAAATCTAAATTCACTTCTCGATTGCCTGGTGTTCTGTAAAAGTGTAGATTAATAGCTTTCATCTACTACTTTTGAAATAGGCTCTGGTGCCCTGAAACGGAAAAAATAAAGCTCAGAATATGGCTGAATGGAGATTACTCTTATAATGACCTGCATGACAGAAAAGTACCAAAGTGATCAATAAGCAGCAAGTTACAAACTACCAGACAGCCTAGGGCAGAGATATGTCACTCAGATCATTCAACCTGGAGCTCATCTGCATCTGCTATTCTGTTATCGAACACACTTCATTGTTTCTTCATTGCTGAGATCAAACAGGGGATTCAAATTGAGTTTACAATTTGGATTTAATTTATTTTTGAAGGATTTTAATTAAATCTGAATTCTAGCTAATAACTTTCATTCAGTATATGTGGGCCTTTTTACATAACTGTTGTCAACTCTTTAAAAATTTTCTATTCAAATAAACTGTAAATAACTGAATGCAATTTGTATATTTCTAAAAATCATAAATACGTAAAGTGCAGACAACTTAAGCACACTTGATGTGCTTGGATGAAGATGTCAGATGAATAAAATTAACAGTGGAAAAGATAGTTTAACACAGCTAGATCCTGACAGGTTTGCCTTTGCCTGATCTCAAGATGCCAGCCTTCTTATAACACCAAAGATGAATACAATAGTGTGTGGGAGGTCAAGCTCTTAGTTACAGTGCCCCAAAGCTGTGGAATGGTCTGCCTGCTACTACAAGAGGTGCCCCTTCAGTCTCAACTTTAAAATCCAGGCTGAGGATTCACAACTTTAGTTTAGTATACCCTGACTAGAGCTGCTGATTAACTATGCATACTGCATCTTTGTTGTTAGTCATTTGTACAAAAATGTAAGTAATATGATATTTATAAACTGTTAATAACCCTCCCTTACTCTGTTTCTCTTCTCGGTATTCTCACTTGGTACCACTGATCTACTGCCGAGCTGTTTGCCTGCCTGTTTAAAAGTCATCTCAGATAAACGAGCATTGGAATAATAGGGAAGAAGGGTCCTTTCATCTGATTAGCCAGCCCAGCTTTGACTCAGCTGTAGAATGGCCAATAGGAAGCAGGCGACTAGTCGGCCAAGGTCTCCAGGACTCTGACTATGTCCAGCTTGTCTGTCTGTTTTCTTTTCGACAATCTGGCCGTGGCTCTGCAATAAGCTGATTTACGGACATTGTTGTTTATCACTTATGTTAATGACATTCTAATTTGCTTTTGATGTGTTTGAACAAATCTGTATCCTCATATGTGACAGTTATGTGTTTGGTGACTGGTATAATCTATTCTTCCATTTTGCTTTGAGAGTTTTTGTGGCGCTCTGCACCTGTACTTGTAGTTTCTACTACTGCATTGTATTTCTGATTGGCCGTGATAGATGGGCCATCTAGCTCTGTGAAGAGAATTACTTGTGTTTTGTTTTGTGTGTTGTATCTACCCCATTTTTTGACACCCATTGAATGCCCCAACCTACCAAGAAGGGGGTCTCTTTCTGGATTGCCCTTCCCAAGATATTTTCCATTTTATTTTGAGAGCGGGGTTCTTGACTTCTTAAAGAGTCAAGGCTTGGGGGTTGTCAAAAACGGGGCCTGTTAAAGCCCATTGAGGCATTCCTTGTGTGATTCTAGGCTGTACATGAAATACATAATGTTATTGAACTGAACTTTATCTACAGACAATGTATGTCCCTGTGTCTTCAATATCAGGTGCTTGAACACTAATCCTCTGTTCTCTCTTAAGTCTGGACAACAGGTAGGAGTAACTAAGAGCACAAAATTTTCCACTGGACGCACTTGTAAACACACACACACACACACACACACTCAGAATACACCTGGGGCCTCATGTATAACGCCGTGCGTAGAACTCGCACTATAACATGGCATAAGCACAAAAGCAGAAATGTGCTTATGCACAGAAAAATCCAGATGCAGGAATCTGTGCGTACTCCAACTTCCACGTTCTTCAGCTACATAAATCCCGATCAGCGTGAAAAGTAACGCTCGTGCACGCACTTTATGTAACGCCACAACTCCTCCCAGAATTACGCCTCTTTGAATATGCAAATCAATATAAATCACCCTTAAGCTCAGCCTTCTGTAAAAAGACAATGGGAAAAGCACAGGGGAAAATATAAGAATTTCAGCGAATACCAAGTGGAGGCAAAGGAAAAACATACTATTTGTTCAAATAAACCGTGGTATAATCAACAAAAGGAAGTTGATCGAGTGACATAGCGTGTTGGAGAAACTTGAAAGCTCACGTTCACAAAATCGCACAGTGCCGGAAATAAAAAAGAAGTCACATATCAAAGTCGCCGTGAAAAGAAGAGTTGTAAGCCCAGTCTGAGTGTCATATGCAAGATTATTAGGGTACAGAGAAAAAAAAGGCACACAGTGGGGAAAAAGCACGAAATGTCAACTTCAATCTCGACATTTCCACTTTAATCATGTAGTTTATTTTGTCATTAAAGTAGAACATCATAAACTTCATCTTAAAATCGTTTAATTAACCAGTTTCTCAAATCACATCGTAATTAAAGTAGCATGTTAAATGCTTTGTTTTGTATTTGATCTTCTATGTGCCTATGTGTGTGAATCACTACTTGCTTCTTAAACCGGCGCTCTTCCTCCAACTGGACGCAGAATCCATTACATTCGTGATATTACAGCTCTCTGAATAACTAAAATACTGAGATGTATATGTGTTGTCATTTTTATGATGATAGGAGTTATTAAACATGGCTTTCACGGCGCAGTGATTGTGTGCGACCTTCGATGAAATAATTTATTGCAGCAGTACTCAGGGGCTCTAGGCTTGTGGTGGCACTGGGCAGAGGAAGAATCGGTGGCTCCTTCGCACGCCAATGTCAGTAAGGTAGCTTATGCACGGTGGATGGCCTCGTCCATTGCAGACACTGCATAGCCGCCTCGTGCTCATGACACAAGCATTTAACTTTTGCCGAAATTTGTCGCTGCGTTTTTAGTTGTGTTGTTATTTTCTCTTTCTGTTTTATATTGAATATATATCGGTGTAGCCGCCACTGCAGTCCTTGCTTTTCTTTCCCCAAATACCCAATCACCACACAATCAGCTCTGTAATAGATGTTAAGCCATCTGTAAGCTTAGAGCGCCGATTCTTCAAAACGTTTAAGGAACATTGAAATATCTTTGTAGTACATGTTTAATTATTCTATCCTTCACGACACTCCCAGTGAAGAATATAGATTATTTAAATGAAGTTAAAGTTTTATCTGTATAATATTATAAACATATTTTGCTGCATTTCACCTTAAAAATGATATCGTCATCATATGTAAATACGCGTCCGTACAGGAAAGGCTTTGAAACGTTTTGCCGTGGCTGAGACAGCGTGTGCTTGAAGCTGTATACCGATAATTCTCTTTCCGATCAGCTGCTGCTGTGATTCCCCACTCAGATACAGTGATATAAATACTCTGAGTGGTGCAGTGAGAGAAATATTGAAAAAGATGATCCACTGTGGCAACTCCTAACAAGAGGAGCTGAAAGAAGAAGAAGAAGTAAGAGTAACAACGCTAAATCAGTTATGGTATTTGGTATACTGTGGCTATTCCCTGGATCATTATATTGTTACAAGTTAATTACAATCAGATGCATTACACTAATAAACAATATGCAGTTAGTTTCAGTGTATTTATCTGCATCAGGAAAATAAGGAGTAACCACTCAGGAACAGTAGCATTGCTTTGACGCTGTGTGCCACCAGTCTGCAAAACCGAGCGGAGAACTTGCGTACGACAAGCCATGAGGTACCGTGGAAAAGTGCGTGGCTTTACGCCAAGTGTAGGTTTTATACATCGCGATTTGAACATGGAAAAGTTCTTATGCAACGTTTCTGTGCGTACGCACCGTTTATACACGAGGCCCCAGGCCTCTGAACATCACACAGCTCTGCCATTGTGCACTTGAACACCCACTCATTAATCAGGTTATCCAGTTCAGAGTTGGGCAGGGCAAATACCTCAGTGACAGCACTGGGTGCAATGGTGACACCAAGACCATGTCATCTAGGTGGCTCATTTGACAGTGAGCATATGCCTGAATGTTTAAAGTAAGTCAGCTTCTTAACTGAGAGCAGATTTTTGTTTTCTGCACAATCGCCTAAGTTTTCATAACATAGATGCATAAAATTTTTTGTCAGTACATTCCTTCTTTGTTTATAACATTAAAATACTTCTTCTGAACAATTACTTTCACTGCTTTTTTCACTAAACTTAGAGAATTCTGAAGGAGTGAAATAAAATACAAATACTTGAATGTACGACCAATCAAGAAAGGCTTGGTTGCTGGTGGAAGAGGTGTTGGTGAGGCCTGTGGTCTGAATGTGGATCCCAATGCCCCAGTGCAGTGACGGGGACACGGTGCTGTAAAAACGATGTCATTCTTCAGATGACACATAAATCGAGGTCCTGACTCTCTGTGGTCATAAAAGATCCCTGGGCATCCTTTGTAAAGAGTAGAGTTTATCACAGTCCTGGCTAATTTGCCCACCACTTCATCACCTGACAACTAATGTGTGGAGAGTGTACTGGCACAATGACGCCTGCCATCGCATCATCCAGCTGGGTGCTGCAAATCAGTGGTGGCTGAAGTGGCTCCCCACTCGCTATGTAGAAGCACTGTGAATAGAGAGAAAAGTGCTATATAAAGAGAAAGAATTATTATATTATATTATATTATATTATATTATATTATATTATATTATATTATATTATATTATATTATATAGTAATATTATTACTACTACAACGGGCAAGCAAAAGCTTCAAGTGATTAACACAGAGATTTTTCAACTCCATTATTCTTTATTCTTATATAAGGGAAGAGCTCATGAAAAAGATAATACAGGTGCTGGTCATAAAATTAGAATATCATGACAAAGTTGACTTATTTCAGTAATTCCATTCATAAAGTGAAGCTTGTATATTAGATTCATTCATTACACACAGACTGATGTATTTCAAATGTTTATTTCTTTTAATTTTGATGATTATAACTGACAACTAATGAAAGTCCCAAATTCAATATCTCGGAAAATTAGAATATCAATTAAGACCAATGCAAAAAAAGGATTTTTAGAAATGTTGGCCAACTGAAAGGTATGAACATGAAAAGTATGAGCATGTACAGCACTCAATATTTAGTTGGGGCTCCTTTGGCCTGGATTACTGCAGCAATGCGGCGTGGCATGGAGTCGATCAGTCTGTGGCACTGCTCAGGTGTTATGAGAGCCCATGTTGCTCTGATAGTGGCCTTCAGCTCTTCTGAATTGTTGGGTCTGGTGAATTGCATCTTCCTCGTGACAATACACCATAGATTTTCTATAAGGGTTAAGGTCAAGCGAGTTTGCTGGCCAATCATGAACAGGGATACCATGGTCCTTAAACCAGGTACTGGTAGCTTTGGCACTTTGTGCAGGTGCCAGGTCCTGTTGGAAAATGAAATCTGCATCTCCATAAAGTTTGTCAGCAGCAGGAAGCATGAAGTGCTCTAAAACTTCCTGGTAGACGGCTGTGTTGACCTTGGACCTCAGAAAACACAATGGACCAACACCAGCAGATGACATGGCACCCCAAACCATCACTGACTGTGGAAACTTTACACTGGACCTCAAGCAACGTGAATTATGTGCCTCTCCTCTCTTCCTCCAGACTCTGGGACCTTGATTTCCAAAGGAAATGCAAAATTTACTTTCATCAGAGAACATAACTTTGGACCACTCAGCAGCAGTTTTGTCTTTAGTTCAGGCGATACGCTTCTGACGCTGTCACTTGTTCAAGAGTGGCTTGACACAAGGAATGCGACAGCTGAAACCCATGTCTTGCATACGTCTGTGCGTGGTGGTTCTTGAAGCACTGACTCCAGCTGCAGTCCACTCTTTGTGAATCTCCCCCACAGTTTTGTTTCACAATCCTCTCCAGGGTGCAGTTATCCCTATTGCTTGTACACTTTTTTCTATCACATCTTGTCCTTCCCTTCGCCTCTCTATTAATGTGCTTGGACACAGAGCTCTGTGAACAGCCAGCCTCTTTAGCAATGACCTTTTGTGTCTTTTCTTCCTTGTGCAAGGTGTCAATGGTCGCCTTTTGGACAACTGTTAAGTCAGCAGTCTTCCCCATGATTGTGTAGCCTACAGAACTCGACTGAGAGACCATTTAAAGCTTTTGCAGGTGTTTTGAGTTAATTAGCTGATTAGAGTGTGGCGCCAGGTGTCTTCAATATTGAACCATTTCACAATATTCTAATTTTCTGAGATACTGAATTTGGGACTTTCATTAGTTGTCAGTTATAATTATCAAAATTAAAAGAAATAAATATTTGAAATACATCAGTCTGTGTGTAATGAATGAATCTAATATACAAGTTGCACTTTTTGAATGGAATTACTGAAATAAATCAACTTTGTCATGATATTCTAATTTTATGATCAGCACCTGTATGTGCTATGATCAATGAAACAAAGGAAAGGCATTTGTTAATCCTCACCGCAGGATCATCCTGAGTAGTTTTGTAATTTACCTGTAGTTCATATGGTTGTCAGATGGTGTCACTGTTCCTCTTGTCAGGCTGAGTAAGGCTGTCCTACCAACACTTACCACTAGATGGCTCTCTAGGACGCTAGAAATACGTGTGCCACATTTGCTTGAGGCTGCTGTTGCCGTTGCTTCCTGTTCTTGGGTTGCACAGCTAGTTTATTCAAAAATGATTTTTGTCAACACATATAAGAAACGTTACTTGACAGATATAGTGACTTAAAAATGAGGAAATGAAAAGTTCACACAGATATTGCAGACTACTTGAGAAACACAGACATAAAAACAAGACTGTATAATTTCAGAGGGCTTATCAGAAAGAAGTTAAATAAACAGCAAGCCACAGTTTTGTAAAGCAATTACACAGCACCTGACCCAGACAAAGAAAATAGTAAACTGTGAGCAGTTCCAGAAGTTAGTCATTGAACTTCAAATACCAGAATAGATGATTAACAAAAATGAGAAAGAAATATGTATTCAACATGGATTCATTGCAAATTCATTTTTGAAACTATTGTGAAGTAATCACCTGTGCCAAAAGCCCACATTTTCCATTATTATTTTGGAGTAGTGTAGCGGTTCTGATGTTCACTCAGATATCACTGTTGATTTTCATCCTTCCATGAAGCAGCTTTAGGTGTCAAGCAGCAAACATCAATTAGCAAGACTCCACTTCCATGCATGCCACATTCACAGCTGCACTCGCCTGCACCGATGGCCACAGACAGAGTCGCAGGAAGACATACAAATTCCACACAGATGGTAGGATTAGCAGCTGCATGGGTTCTCCTCAGACATTTCAAAGATATGCATGCTTGGTTTGTTGGTGATTATAATTTGGCCGTATGAGAGTGTGTGACTGGTTTACTATTGACTTCTACCGCATACTGCTGGGGTACCCTCCTACCTCTTTGATCTGAGTAAGGGTTTAGAATATTATGTTAGGTTAAAGCAAAATGTGTTTATTTTTCATTAATCCGTTATGTAATAATAATACTATGTTCCACAAAAAAAAAAAAATAATAGGATTGAGAAAGCTAAAGACAACATAATTACAATTTTGTGTGTAACTATTTAAACTTATGTTATACTGCTTTCATCACTATATTGTTTCTCCTGGGTCGCCACCATTTTGTCACACTATCATGAAGACTAAAATCTTTGGTACAGAATGCAGTCTTGGAGGTTGCGTAATTAATGTCTCGATGTTAACACCATTATAACAATTGCCGCATTAGATTCATCAACATCTAAATGTCAGGAATTGGTTCTAAATTAATTTTTTGTGGGTTATTCTTTATTAATTTTCTTGAATAACCTCTCATTTTGTTTTTTTTTTTCCTAGGCAAAGAATCTGTTTCTGAAGTCAGTTTTGTTACGAACTAGAGAGTTCCTAAGCATAAAGTCCCGAACAATGATTCAAAATGGCCACTAGAGGGATGGGAAATCATTAAACCCTGGATCATCAGAGAAAAATCAAACATATCTCTCTATTATATAAAAAAATCTTGGGACGAGACAAGACTTTTTCAGAGAGACGAGACAAGACATATTCAGAGAGATAATTTCACGTCCCGCGAGATGAGACTTTGTGTCAAGAGATGAATTGAAAACCTAACAGGTCCAAGCAGGGCCGGAAATAAAAGACAAACAGTAGAAGACAAAGTAGAATGTCATAAAGAAGTTCAAAAACGTTGGTGCGACGCACATGCAGAGCAGGTTAGAGATTATGAAAGTACTAATATTCGAAAGTCGCAAAAAAATAATTATAGTACATTAGCACAAACAAATGGAAATGGACAAAGAAATTTTCTTGAATATCTATATGAATTTCCAATAGATCACACTCGCATATATAATAAACCAACATGTGACGAATTGTCAGCGATAATAGTTTCAAAGGACAGAGATATCAAAGACGAAGTTGATATCTGTGTTTATCCAAAAGCACGGCACGATTCATCGCAAGTGGCAGATCCAGGAAATGACTAACGCGTAGGGCCCGCACAAGGGTTGGCGAGCGAAGTGAGCAGGGGTCAGAGCCCCCTAGTAATCTTTATAAATAAAAGATTTATTATAAAATGGCTCAAAACAGTGAAGTTCCAAAGACCACAAAATACACAGAAGGCAATGCCTTAAATATAGGCCATCCCTAAAGCAATCTGACTCTCAATATGAAATGCAAAGAATGATCAAATCACAAATAATCAAAAAAAGCAATAGACAGAAAAACTCCCCACCATGAGCACATTAACAATCACCTGCAAGGGACTCAGTCTTTAGATGACTGAAGGCAGTCTCTTGCTGTGGTGAGCAGGTGGCCCCACCTCTTGGGGAACCACCCGCAAAAGACAAGGAATGCAATCGAGGCTGACATACATATATAAAACGAAATACCAAGAAAAACGGAAGTGCACAGAAATAACATTTATAAAAACAAAAGAAGACATAAAGGCAGGATTTGAACCCCACTCAAAGGAGGAACCTTGAGCTAAATATAACACAATCTGACATAACAGGCATTCATGGTTTGTAGTTAAATGAGACCAAAACCTCTCATATTCCCAGGTAAATGTCCGCACAATACGGTCAAACCAAAAATGGAAGGGTTTAGAAATGCCTGAAGTGTGTGGTCGACAAAGATCCTTCAGTTTGTCCAACAGTTTCAGATCCAGTGTTAATCTTGAATCTGAGAATTTCTTAGCAATGTGCATAATAATGCTGAGAGTGCTGTGCATTTATTGTTCTGCATTCATTAAAAATGTGGATGATGTTTTGCAAAGGATGGGTAAATGGGACTGATAATCTATTGTGGGTTAAATGGCCTGTGTTTTTGTTCTTGTGTTGTTTTTTCATTTACTCTCCTTTCACAAACTATCACTATCTACTGTAACTAGGCAAACTTTAAAACAGCAAGGCTGCATTTTTACATAATTCACACAAAAGACTGTTTGTTAAACATCATACTTACGTTCCTCAAAGTAACTGTTCTGGTACATAATAAGGCCCTCACTGATACTATATGGTTTTGTCATGTGACATTTGGAGTTGCATAAACTGACCAGTATACTGCATGTGATGTACAATTTCTAATGTGCAGTTAGATTAATAGAAATATTTCTCATATCCTTGACTGGTTCATGCACTTTGAACAGTGACTAAGGCACTAAGAGACAAGTCATCCTGAAGGAATTTTGTTACTAGTAGCCATAACACAAAACGGTGACTGAGCATATTAAATATGTCTCTTCTTGTTCCAAGCCAGTAGAAGCCCAGCCTTGCCAGACTTACTGTTACAAATGAACAGACATCTCCTCATCCTCCTCTTTTACTGACTTTGTACACTTTTAAGTGCAACCTACAACCTAAGCAACGTACCACAAACCATTCATGTAATTAACACATTGACCTGTGTAATGGATGGCAGGCAGGGACAGAACGGACTCCCTTCCAGTACCTGGTCAGGAGGCCCAGGGGGCAAAAAGACATGAAAAGAGGCAGGAAGTTCCCTGCCTACACAAGGATCTGGCCATAGGGTGCCATCCAAAGAGTTGGTACACTGGCATCCTGACAGGATTCGATGGAGGAACATTACCTGGTCAGGAGGCCAGCTTGAAGCCAAATTATTCAAGCTGCATGTTCCTCTGAACTGCTAAGTGGCAGCATCCCTACACCAATGGATACCCTCAGGGCATGCTGGGAGTTGTAATGCCTTAGGGAAGCCCTGTTGGGGTCCCTGGATACTACCAGGGGCTGCTTCTAGGAACTGTGCTCCATGGTTTGTGGGACTTCCAATTGATCCTTCAATCGGGCTATGCCCTGGCACTGGAAGGACTCCCGGGTCCAAGATAAAAGGAACCACCCTGCCACGTCCAGGTGAGTTGAAGTTGGGAGAATGGAGGACAAAGCTTGCCTGGTGGTGTGGAGGAGAGGAAAAAGAGAAAATAAAACAGGAATTGTGTGTATTGGAAGAGGCATTGTGAAGGTATTGTTGTTGATGAATCATTTATTTGAACCCGGGACTTATGTTTGTATGGTGGTGTCTGAGGTTTGGGGTGCTGCAATGCCCCTTACTGGTCACCGCTGTTATTATGTTTGGGGGGTTTTCGATACCATGGATTCTATTTTTGAACTTGGCTTACGATGTATTTGTCATATTCAAATTGTGAAAAATCTCTCGAGTTATGTTTGATTTATTTTGGCCTTGCCACTTTGTTTCTTGCGAGTGGATCTGGATATTATTGTGTGGTCAAGTAAAAGGACTGCAAGACCCAGGAAGAAATATTGGTGCACCAAGCCAACTAAGGGAAATAAAGAAAAATGGACATTATAGGCATAACTGAAAAGCCCAAAATGAAAAGAAAAGATGCTAGTCTAGGTATTTCGGTCACTTTTGGTCACCAGATAGGGGCTCTGTACTGTGATGCACTCTGTTCTGTTCTTCCGGCGACTGCGGGAATTATAGGTGGGTGATTGGAAGGAACAGTGTCAATTGCATTCACTGGGTGTCTTTTCTGCACTGCGGAGGAAATAAAGGAGGTTAGTGACAGTGCCCCCTCTTGACCTGGGGTGGTAGTACATACCTCAGATGAGACTGGAAAGTGATCCCACACTTCTTCGAGAGGTTGTACAATGTGACATCATCACTTGGAGGGGATTTAAGATGGTGATGCTTAACTCCTGATTGGTAGCGTTTCTGGAAAGAAGATTCTGGTGTGGCCATTCTGACCTGTAAGAGAGATGCTCTTAGAAAAGAGGACATTCAGAGGGTGTGTGTATGGGTGAGAGGGAGATGATCAAGAACACAAACAGCAGCACTTATGAGATCCACTTCACTGTTTAGATCTATTGGCCACTGCTGAGTTTTGGGAAGGATCCTGGCTTAGAGTTGGGGAACGTAAATGCAGATGGCATTGCCTCTGACCCCAAGTGTGTAGTGTGAGGTGGAGCTGCAGGCTTGAATGTGCAGCCTTTAGATGTGACAGAGAAAACATCATTAGAGCTGAATGGATGGAGCTGTGGAAGATCAGAATGGCGTCATCAGTAAACCTTGTATTAGGCATTTAACGGCCACACAAAATGGAACTCTATCAGCATACTGCCCAATATTATTTTGTCATGTAACAGAACCACCAAAAGGCAGTATTAGAAGATATCTCATCAACATGAGTATGCAACCCAGCTTTTAGTAGTCACTGAAAACTCAAACTTCACTTATTACACCATTGCATCTGTGGCGGTGATTAAAAGAGGTTCGGCGACTTGAAATGTCAGGATTCTATGCCATATTCATGGTAGACATATTAAATGACATATTACTGTATTACTTACATTAATCATTTATACAAAGTCATACTGTTGGGACTCCTCAAAGTTTATTAGCATTTCAAGCCCTCCATGCCAATAACAGAAAAAAGATCCGCTGGACTCTTGGCCTAAAAGGGCTGGACAACATCATAAATAAAATTGTGAGAAGAATCTTTGGAAAGACGCCTATCACCTTTTCTAATGAAGATTTTTCCTTATCAAGATTTGATCTTTCTATCAATAGAAGGTCCCACAGCTGACAATGTGTATCAGAGCAAAAAACAAGACATGATGTTGAAAAGACTGCCTGCAGAGCTTAGAGACAGGACTGTGTTTTATTTATTTTTAATTTTATTGTAATCATTCTATATAAATAGATCAATTTTTACAAAAATAGGATTGAGAACAAATCAACCCCCAGCCCTGAGAAAGAAAGCATGGCCAACGGAATAAAAGCTAAAGCTAGTAAAAATGAATAAATTGATGAGTTTAATAGGCGGATAAAGATAAATGGAGAAGAAAAAGAAATGGGAAGAGAATCTACTTCCTCGGTGCTTTAAGAGCTTAATCTAAAATGTTATTGATTCGATCCTGCCACATTCTGAAAAAGTTCTGCACAGATCATCTAACTGAGAATTTCATTTTTTCCAATTTCAAATAATATAAAACATCAGTTACCCACTGACTTAAAAGAGGAGAGCTAGGAGTCTTCCAGTTTAGCAAAATAAGTCTGCGTTTTAAACCAGATTTGGGGAAGGATACAAAAAATCTGCAGCACTGAATGTTTCAGAAGAACACAGTGGCCTTCATAATTCTGTGGAGTGACCGTAACTCTTCCAAGAGATGACAGCCCAGCTAGACAAAGCAATCAATGGAAATGCACCTTGGTAAGAGAGGTGACCAAGAACCCAATGGTCACTCTGGCTGAGAACCAGAGAACCTGTGTTGAGACTGGAGAAACTACCAGAAGGACAACCATCACTGCAGTGCTCCATTAATCTGAGCTTTATGGAAGAGAGACCAAGCATAAAAGCCCCCTTAGAGTTTGTATAAAAACACCAAAGGACTCTTAAACTGTGAGAAACAAGATGTTCTGGCCTGATGAATCTAAGACTGAACTGTGTGGCATCAATATTAAGCATCACATCTGGAGGAAACCAGGCATTGCTCATCTCCTGTACAGTACCATTCCAATGGGGATTCATGGCGATGACAGCATCATACTGTGAGTTTGTTTTTCAGAGGCAGGTATAGGAGCTCTAATCAGGGTTGAGGTTGAGCTGAATCGAGCAAAGTACAGAGATATCCTTAACTCTTTCAGGGCGGAAGTTGACTTATGTCAAAATTAAGGAGTAGAGGACAGTAATCAGCTGTAAACTGCAGCAAAACTCGCTGTTATGTTTTAGTTTGACTCTCTTTGCTAAAAGGAAAGTTAGGTTCGGTGATCTGACCTCGATTCCCTGCGACTAGTTGAGTAGCGAGAAGCAAACCACCTCTAAAATGGCATCGACATCTGGCAAGAGACCAAAGCGAATGGGCAAAGCAAAATACTCCGTGGATGATGTTTTGCTTATTATCGTTGAATCACACTTCTCAGACTCCAATTTTGATGCAAGTGATTTGGAGTTGGATATCGAAAATGAAAGTGAGGTGTAACTTACGATGACACGAGGTATAAACCAGATTGTGTCGCACAGCGACTGCCACCGCTGGCCCCAAACCACGGTGACCAGGCACCAACAGCCACTACAGCATGCACAGCAAGAGATGTTTTGGGTTGATTTACTGTACGTATCAAACAATTGCCCTGTGTGCTTTTCAGAAAACAGCTTTTTGGAAAAAATATTCAGCCCTCAAAGAATTAATGAGAACCTGCTCCAGGGTGTTCCAGACCTCAGACTGAGTTGAAGGTTCGCCTTCCTACAGGACAATGACCCTAAGCACAAAGCAAAGACAACACAAAAGTGGCTTAGGGACAACTCTGTGAATGTCCTTGTGTGTTCAAACTAAAGTCCTGACTTGAACCCAATCAAACATCTCCAGGGAGACCAGAAAATAGCTGTCCACTGACAGGATCTGAGGAGAAGAATGGCAGATGAGCCCAAATCCAGGTGTGCAAAGAAGACTCTAGGCTGGAATTGCTGCAAGTCAGGTCAGGGAGCATGCACTGGTACAGCGCTTTTCTGCACCACATGATGAAACAGCTTGGGATCCTGGTTAACAACCCCCCAGGCAGACACATGGTCCAATCTCAAACCTCAGAAATGACCATCGATCTGCTGCAGCCAGGTGTTGGTGTGGTGTCCCCTTGGCCTGGTCCAGCCGCTCTAGTCCTCAACAATGAGGATCCTGTGAGCTGGATCATCCCTGTGGAATCATGCCACATGGCCATAGTGCCATAACTGACACTCTCTCACAATACAGGTAACGTGCCTCATTCGGGACTCCGTGAGCAACGCAAAGTCAAACCAGCGGTGCTTAAGGATTCTCCGATGATGCACAGCATTTACTGCTGAAGGTTTTTTAACAAACTACTAAGGAAAGAATGCTGTGCAAGTGGAATATTTCAGGTTTTTGTTTTTTTTAACACATTTGCAAAAGTTCCGAAAATCCTGTTTTTGCTTTACCATTCTAGGGTATTTAGTGTCGCTTAATGAGAGAAACAATAAATTTAAATGATTTTAACACAAGGCTGCAATACAACAAAAGTGAAGGGGTCTGAATACTTTCTGATGGTGCTGCATTATACAGTACATACTGTACATGTCAGGGATACATCTCACTTTCCCAGACTGACATGGTCATGTGCAGAATAAAATTAAAGTAGAAACAAGAATGCAATATTAATAAACACAAGAGGAATTATTTAAAGGCCCAGAGTGATGGGCTGAAACAAGAGAAGCCCACATGCAGACCCTAAGTAACAGCTGAATAGAGCTGCAATAATATATAACTCATGAAGTCTTTTGAGCACAACTAAGGAGAGATGTCTAATGAGTCAGAGCTCGAAAACCCAGCGAGAAAATTTGGGGACAATGAGAATACTGTTATCAGAAGTGCTCAGATGTCTCTCTGGTAAGCGGTGTAGCTGGGGGACTCTGGAGTGCTAGCACTGATGGCTTTGTAGGTTAACAGCTGAGTTTTCAAGAGGATCTGACAGGAAGCCAAATGGAGTTGACCTTGTTGAGTTGTCATGTGATCAGTGGGTTTGGCTAAGTTAGGGTTCTAGCAGCTGCAGTTTGAACAAACTGTGGTCTGCTGATATTTTATACAAGAAGTGCGTTAAAAAGGGATGAGAGGCGATTGAGTTGTGACAATGAACTGCAGCATCTGACAAAAAGCTATAGGGATGGACTCTTGTGAAAGTTTTAACTTCATCCGAAATGTTAGACTAAAATTTTGTTCATTTTTCAGGCGTAACAGCCCTGTTGCCCCAAAGAAGATGAGGCAGATTTGCAATTAAAAACGCAGACATCCATGCTACCCCTGAGTTTTTAACCCCCACAAAACTGAGAGTTTCAAAAATGCTCTCCAGTGCCATACACTTCTGAAAATGCTGGACTGGCGTTAAAATGTAGATGGGTGAATATGTAGACTTTGAAAAACACAGACTATAATCACACTCTGATTTGTTCATGCTTATTACGCAGCCATTCCCAGATTTGATCTTGCTCATTATAATGTTTCATTCCCTGATTGTTCTCCATTCACGGAAGAAAACTACCTGTATATTCCAAAATAGCGGACTATAGGAGTTGCTTTCAATAGAGCTCGTGTTGATTTACCTGCATGCATCTAAATAATTTACAAGACACAAATGTTTGTGATAAATCCCATGGTTGGCGGCAGTACCGTTTCTTCCTGGATTTTACTGCCAATGCACAAACGCCCAGTGTAGGTAAATGTCCTCATCCATTCAGAAACACAAGTAAGACATTGGGTCAGTGAGACAAGAGAGTCGGGGTCATCAGGCGCTACTGATAAATACAGTTGTGTGTCGTCAGCATAGCTATGGTAGCTCACGTTATGCCTTGAGGTAATCTGACCTAATGGAAGCATGGAGATCAAAAACAGCAGTGGACCCAGGAGAGACCCTTGTGGACCACCATATGGAATATCATGTCTTTGAAGTATAATTACCATAACTAACAAAGAATTTTCTACCTGTCAAGTAAGACTCAAACCAATTTAAGACACTGCCTGAGAGGCCCACCCACTGACTAAGGTGATTTATAAGAATAGTCAGAGAGGCGAGATTGTGTTGTTTTAGACATGTGCATAGGAGAGATGCTGGGTATATTGGGAAAAGGATGCTAAGAATAGAGCCACCAGGCAAGAGGAAAAGATGAAGGCCTAAGAGAAGGTTTATGGATGTGATGAGAGAAGACATGTAGGTGATGGGTGTGACAGAGCAAGATGATGAGGACAGGAAGATATGGAACAAGATGATCCGCTTGTGATGATGTGGCAACCCCTAACGGGAGCAGCCGAAAGAAGAAGTAGAAGAGTGTGGATGGAGATACTTTCATAAACATTGTGAAAACGCTGCTGTGGAGGGAGATTCTTTTCAGTTATAAACACCAGTTCTGAGTGAAAACATAGCACTGTGGCTGTAGCCGTAGTTTATAGTCTATCAGGGTTTGTTAACCAGAAAAATCTAATCCAATGTGTTGTCAAGCTCAAGAAAGTATCAACATCAAAGTCAAAAGAAACCAGTAAGTCTTAGAAACAAAATGTTCATACCACTATTAAGGTTTTTATCTGCATACTCAGATAAATGAGAAGAACCTGCGCTGACCTTCATGCTTACTAACCTCTATGTGCTAATCACATCCTGTCATCTGGAAGCAACATTGCAGTTTCAGAAATAAAATGTCACACAAAAACATTAAATGTCTGTGTATAAAGGCTTAAATAAAAACCTGTTATCAAGATAAGATTCTACTCACATCCAAACCACAACATGTGTAAGAGCCATTTGTTAGCTAGTTAGGTTATGCTAAATTGATAAAAGTATTTTCTTAGTTATGTTAAAACATTTGCCTATATATTAGTGCATAGTTTAAGGGAAATTCTGTTATAACCCTGACAAGCTAAATTATAAATTGAATATTCTAATTATTTCTTGTCCCTCTGACTACAGACTAGTCTAGTTTATGATCTGCCTTGCAGTTGGTAAGAAATAGCTTCAGACCGTACTGAATGTAGTGAATGTACCATATGTACAGAGCATACTGAGTGAAGCCTACATAAGTAAGTTTGCCTGGGAGAAAAAACACAACACAAATAACACAACTTTTAAGTATAGAAAGTAATGGAGGTTTAATATGAGAAAGCTAATAATAAAACATAGAAGAAACGTTTTTTCTTTTAATGCCTTTTATTCTGTGTTTATAATAACATTTTTCTGAATTTCTGTGATATGTTCCTTTTTAAAATTTCACCAAACATTTTAAAACAAAATTTGTTGGACTGAGAAATTTATTTTGTTGTGTGTTTCACTCATGCTGGACACTACCTTGCCAACTAGTAGCGGCTTGATTTTGGGAACCTGGAAACGCACAGTTACAACATGGAAAAGTAAATCGAATAAAAAGTATTACATAAAGCTGTAAACAAACTCACTACTGTAGGTGCAATCTCCATAACCAAAATGGCATTGCAGTAATTATAGAACAAATACGTTGTGGTCCCCGGCCGGAGCAGGAGCCCGGCCGGGACGCCCAGGAGGGCCTGAGGAGGGCTTGTGCCTCCTCCAGACCGCGAGGCGTCCGTCCTGGTTATGTTGGGGGCCTAACCCTGTAGGGGCCCGTGGCCACCGCCAGGCGGCGCCCAGGTGCCTGAGGAACCCTGGAGCCCAGCACTTCCGCCACACCAGGAAGTGCTAGGAGGAAGACGACAGGGGACACCCGGACGGCTTCCGGGTGCGCAGCCGGCACTTCCGCCACACTGGAGTGTGGCTAAGAGTGAGTGCCGGGAAGCAGCTGGAGCCCATCCGGGTTCCTAGAAGAGGGGCCGCCTCCCTCCAGTCATTGGCGGATGTCGGGTGGAAGTGGACAGAGCTGGAGAGAGGACTGGAGGCAGCCAGGAAAGAAAGGCACAGGAACTGTGAGCTTGGACTTTGGGGAATCGGTGCAGAAAGCACTGGGGTTTTGTGCACGTGTGTAAATAATTATTGTAAATAAATAGTGTGTGGTGATGAACAATATGATGTCCGTCTGTGTGTGTCCGGGCCAGCGTTCACAACGTAAAAGATTAATACAGCTATAATTAATTGCTACAATGATTAGCTATTCCGCATTCTTGGATTGAAAAACATATATACAGTGGAACCTTGGTGCACAAACGTCTCGGAACACGTACAAATTGGTTTACGACCAAAAAGTTCGTCAAACTTTTGCATCTGTTCACGACCACAGACTTGGTATTCGAACAAGCCAGTTTCCTTTCCGGTTTGTGCGCAGGTGATTTCCGCACATGTGCAGCGAGAGAGAGAGAGGGAGAGAGAGAGAGAGAGACACACACACACACGCGCGCACGCACACACACACAGAGACACGCATGCGAGAGAGAGACACACAAACATGCGCGAGAGAGAGAGACACACACACACGAGAGAGAGAGACACACGCGCGCAGGAGAGAGAGAGAGACACACACACGCGCAGGAGAGCGAGCAAGAGAGAGAGACGGCTGGACTCATACGGCTGAGAAGGCTGTTAAAGAATGCACCAGGCTTGTTTTTAAAAAGACAAATCCGAGCATTGTTTTAACGTCGTATTTAATGAAGACTTTTTTCTATTGGAATTTAACCTCCACTTCACTTCTGTTTACAGTGATCGGTTCGTAGCGTGCATTGTTGCAATGTTACTTTTCTTGGTGGTTTATTAAATTACGGATTTTTCAAATGTTCATTTTTTTCCCTGTGCTTAAAACTTATTAAAAAAGTGTTTTAGCGAGCGGTTCGTAGCGCTATAGCACAAACTCTTGCAGTGTTAGTTTCCTCTGTTGTTCAAGGTTTTCTCAGTGTTATTCAATGTTTTTACATTTAGTTTACTATTATGCTGTGCAGTCTACGGTGTAATTAACTATTTTTGTGCTTAAAAACCTTTAAAAAATATATATTTACATACAGTTTGTACGGTCTGGAACGGAGTAATTGTATTTACATACAATCCTATCGGGGAAATTACTTCGGTTCACGACCAAATTGGTTTATGGCCAGAGTTTTGGAACGGATTATGGTCGTGAACCAAGGTTCCGCTGTAAAATTCTCTACAGCCAGATTACAATTAATAAATTTAAGTAATGTTAACATGTGCGCTGCATTATAGCCAGGTTTTTTTCCTGATTTGTATTTATTTTCTGTTTTATTATCCATCCATCCATTATTCAACCCACTACAGTGATCCCTCGCTATATTGCGCTTTCACTTTCGCGGCTTCACTCCATTGTGGATTTTAAATGTAAGCATATCTAAATATATATCACAGATTTTTCACTGGTTCGCGGATTTCTGCGGACAATGGATCTTTTAATTTATTGTACATGCTTCCTCAGTTTGTTTGCCCAGTTGATTTCATACAAGGGACGCTATTGGCAGATGGCTTAGAAGCTACCCAATCAGAGCATGTATTACATATTAACTAAAACTCCTCAATGATATACGATGTGCTTCCCACGCGGTGCTTGATTGTTTGCTTTTCTCTGTCTCTCTCACTCTCTCTGTGCCTGACGGAGGGGGTGTGAGCAGAGGGGCTGTTTGCACAGAGGCTGTTTGCCTAGAGGATACGGACGCTACTCTACAAAATGCCGCCTTATCGCGGTGCTTCTGCATACTTAAAAGCCCAACAGCACGTATTGATTTTTTGATTGTTTGCTTTTCTCTCGCGCTCTCTCTGACTTTTTCTGCTCCTGACACGCATTATTTGAAGAGGAAGATATGTTTGCATTCTTTTAATTGTGAGAAAGAAATGTCATCTCTGTCATGGAGCACAGTTTAAACTTTTGACTAAAGGGTGTTATTTCATGTCTAGAGGGCTCTAATAATGGTAACAGTGTGGGAGAGTTTATAAGGGCTTAAAATATATAAAAATAACCAGACAAACATATGGTTTCTACTTTGCGGATTTTTATCTATCGCGTGGGGTTCTGGAACGCAACCCCCGCGATCGAGGATGGATTACTGTATATGCTAACTACAGGGTCATAGGGGTCTGCTGGAGCCAATCCCAGCCAACACAGAGCGCAAGGCAGGAAACAAACCCCAGGCAGGGTGCCAGCCCACCGCAGAGCACACACACTAGGGACAATTTAGAATCACCAACGCACCTAACCTGCATGTCTTTGGACTGTTGGAGGAAACCGGAGCACCCGGAGGATACAAATGCAGACACGGGGAGAACATGCAAACTCCACGCAGGGAGGACCCAGGAAGCGAACCTGGGTCTCCTAACTGCAAAGCAGCAGCGCTACCCCTGTGCCATGGTGCCGCCCTGTTTTATTTTATAATTATGTTTGTTCATTTTTGAATGATTATTTTTCATGGATTTATGTTATTGCTGTTATTATTTGTTAATTATGTACTGTCTTCTTAAAGTGGTGTTCATTCCTTATACTTTGAGGGTGGAGCCACAGGAGGCAGGGCCACCCTGATATTAATGCTGTTTTATAACTTGGCTAGAAAGAGAGACACAGCAGTAGATCACTGAGTTTGTGATTAGTTGTCTGTTATTATTGCTTTGTTCTGGTTTTTCTGGGTGTTGGATTAGCACTGGTTTGCTTTGGTTGCCTTTGAGGCAAATCCATTTTTACTTCTATTTTTGTAAATAACTCCTTCACTTTCACCAAACAACAAATCTTTTATTTCTCGCAGATAGGCCTCTTCATTGGGAAGAAACAGTACTTGTCCCTGATGGCAACACGAATTAGGCGATCTACAAGTCTCCGACTTAAAGTTTAAATCCATACAATATATTCGATCTCTTTTCGCTGTTCCGTTATGTCAGAGTAATAATTTCAATTTGTTTGTGCTAATGCGATCTTTACTATAATTTTTTTGCGACTTTCGAATTTTAGTACTTTCATAATCTCTAACCTGCACTGCACGTGTATCGTGCCAAACTTTTTGAATAT
Organism: Polypterus senegalus; assembly: GCF_016835505.1. Classification (NCBI taxonomy): domain Eukaryota; kingdom Metazoa; phylum Chordata; class Cladistia; order Polypteriformes; family Polypteridae; genus Polypterus; species Polypterus senegalus. Next base: position 81,435,628 of record NC_053170.1, read on the forward strand.
CTTTATGACATTCTACTTTGTCATCTACTCTTTGTCTTTTATTTCTGGCCCCAGGCGCGGTTGAATCTCGTGACACAAAGTCTTGTCTTGCTGGACTTGAAGGTATCTCTCTGAAAAAGTCACATCTAATCCCAGGCTAAAAAGTCTTGTCTCGTCCCAGGATTATTTTATATAATAGAGAGAGAGATTTAAAGTTGCTTTTATAGTCACTCTCACTTGTAGGGTATGTTGGTGTATTTCTAGGGCTTTTCTTGTATTTTGAGCTTTTTAAACTAGTTTTAAATTTTAGGTCTATGTAGCCTGCAGCCTCTTCTGAACAGGCAGGTGAAGGTTCTGGCCTGTTATGTGGCTCTTTTTAAAACATCACAACCTTTTTGCCATGGTTGAGAGTCATATTTACAACACATTGTAATTGTTGGGTGTTTTGGTTTTGTTGTTTTTGTTTGGAACATTTTTTTCTCTTTACATTTATACTATTTGCTTAGCAGACCCTTGTATTCAAAGTGACTAACAAAACAGGTCAGTGTAATCAATTAATCATAAAAATCATCTGTAAAAATATTTGGGAACAAGTGTTATAAGATAAGGTTAGAAAAGTAAAAAGCTCAGAACAAAATACAAGCAAGTTACACTTCATAAGTTACAAAAGCCTAACAGCTAATATCAGTCAGTCATAAATTCACCGAACAAGAGAGTCTTCAAATGCTTCTTAAACACATTGATGGAGTCAGAGTTTCAAATGGAGGTGGGCAGCTCATTCCACCAGCTTGGAGTTACACAGGACACAAGTCTGGATTTAAATTTAATGCCACACAGAGGTGGCATCACGAGACGCTGTTCATCAACAGTTCTGAGTGGACGAAGAACAGCATAGTGAATCTGCAATACCAAAAGATCATTGCAATATGGTCAATGAAGGACAGCAGGTCATTGATCACCATCGAGGTGGCACAAGTCAAACAGAACAGAGATGGGGTGCTAAATTAATGGACAATCTTGAAAACAAGAAGATCTGCCAGATTGAGCTGGAGGTGCTGTTTCTTCATTCAGGCTGCCATATCAGTGACACATGCAGAGATTCTAACTGATACCTTATGGTCCACTGGTGGGAATAGCAGGTTCTGTATTACTGTGCATTATTGGCAGGATAAGATAATCGGACTTACTGAGGAGGTATAAAGAGAGAAAAGGAGAGGACCCAGCATTGATTCTTGGGGCAGCCCTGACATCTCTTCTCACCAGGTCACACGGTAGAATCTGCCCAAGAGATTGGATTCAAACCACCCGAGGGCAGTCCCAGTGACGTCAGAAAGGGTTGCAAGAAGGATCTGGTGGTTGACTGTGTCAAAGGCAGAGGAGAGATCTGGCAGGATGAGGAAAGTTGGCATGTTGGTAGCTCTAGCCTAGCGGTTCCCAAACTGTGGTACGCGTACCACTGGTGGTACGCAGATCCTTTTCAGGTGGTACACATCGCCCTCCCTGAAATTTAATTTATCTGTGCAAAACCCTTTATGACAAGCCTGTTGTGAGCAAAAACCAATGAAACTGTTTAAATACAATAATACGTGGATTCCCAAATTTAGTGTGGTGTGAAATTTCGTCAGCTGAATAAATAAAACCTATTATTCGAATCAGTATTTAGTTCATTTAACGCTACCATAATTCCATTTTGCGGAAGTCAACTTCTACTTCTTCACTGTTTGAGCTTTTGGTCACTAGATGAAAGCACAACGCCGACACTATTTAGTCTTCGGTAACTCTGCCTCACAGAAACCGCTTGCGTTTGTTGTTATACGTGCACTGCCGCTGTATCGCATCAAAGTCACTAGATCTAAGCACAAAGCCGATACCATTTCATCTTCGGTAACTGCGTCACATACAGGCCGAAGGCAGGATTTAGTTTCGGGGCGGAATTTATCAATTTATGTACTGTACATGCACAACTTTTTTCATTAATTTTATGCATAATTTCTTCCCATTCTTTAACTTTTATTCAGATTTGGGGCGGTTTAGACCCGAACACCCCCCTTACAGCTCCCCCTCCCTTTCATCAAGGTGCGGGTGGTACGCAATGCAACTCACTTAACCTCAGGTGGTACTTGACGTCCAAAAATTTGGGAGCCCCTGCTCTAGCCAACTGTAACATGTTGACAACAGTAACTACGCTTTTCCACTGCATAGTACGGCACAGCACGGTTCAGTACAGCTCACCTTGGTTCGGCTCAGTTCGGCTCGGTTTGCATTTCGACTGCAGTTTAGTACCGCTTTAGAGTGGGCGGGATTATTCACGTGTCGTTATAGTTGCGCCGCCTGTACTGCCGTGACACCGTGGAACTTTTACAACAACACGCAGACAACGACAACACTTTAGCTCGACGACGCGCAAGGGTAAGCATCTAAAAAGCACATCACTAGCTAACTTTTATCACTGTTGCAAAGCATAAAATGAACTTAACTGCCAGTGTAACATTAAAATGCTGATTCTGTATATTACAGATCTTCAACATTTTGCAAAAAAGTCGCCGCAACAGACCATCTGTTTGGACATTTAACCGCGCTTCAGAGTGGTGGGATGTGATTGTTCCCGGTTTTACAAACACTCAGTGGCTGGAGAACTTTCGAATGTCTGAAGAAACATGCATCCACTTATGCAACAAACTGCGTCCAGCGATGGAGTGACGGGACACAAACTTCCGCGTGTGTGTACCTTTAAAGAAAAGAATAGCCAGTGACGCAGTAATGACGATTTTCTCCGGCCAATCAGTGACCAGCAGTTTACACGTCACGTTTTGGTAATGGTTCGGCACGCTTGGAACCTCGGCTGAGGTGGTACTAAAAAAAGGACCAGGTACCAGGTACTGTTCCCAGTGGAAAACCCCCAAAAGTGAGCTGAACTGAACCGTGTCGTGCCGTACTATGCAGTGGAAAAGCGCCATAAGTAGAGCCGTCTCAGTGGAATGGCCTCTCTTGAAGCCTAATAGATATTTATTTATAGTAAACAACAGAACAAAAAAGTAGTATTTATTCAACAAGAGTACACAAAACAGCATTATAAAATAATTTAGAAATATAATTGACCACATTATAAACCCTCCCCCACCACATTCTGGTGTGCCAAAATAATAAAGCATACAGAACTGTTATAAAAACTAAGAACGGGAATTAAAGTTCTCTTTCAATATTTTTATGGCTGATTGCCACCATTTTAAAGACATTTGCAGAAGCATCATTAATCCTCAGTGAGGTTAACTCCAAATGAGCCAAGTTATAAAATGAAGAGTGCCAATTGCCTTTGTGCTAACTGATCTGGGGATTACCATCAAGAAGCTGTAAGAGGTTTTGCAGCAATATAACGAAACAAAAGTAGCCTTCTCTGATTAAGCATTAAGTGCCTAAAGTATCAAGGAGTAAAATGTGTGGTTTACAGGAGACAGTGTCGGAGAACAGGTGGACGAAATACACAAAATATGCTAAGAGATAATTATGAGATCAGCAGGTCTCCTGTATACAACAAAACTGGACAGTTGTCACATACACAGAATGATGGTTAAACCTAAAGGTTATGAGATGAGCAACAGTGTAATGTACTAGACCTTTACTTTAATAAGTCATTTGGCTGTACACCAACAAACTAATCACAGTAAATGTATGCATTAATCAGCATTGTTATGTAAATTCAATTGTTTATAAAGTAGACCTCTGCCCTTATCATTTTGACTATTCTGTAACAGACTACTATGATGACTGTTCCCTCTTCATGAAGTGAAAATAAAGACACATGAACAGAGTTTCCTCCTGCCTGGTTCTTGACTGTAAGAGTTCCTATTGAGGACAAGAATTTTTCTTTTATATATCTATAAATTTTACTTTTTCTACAATAGTGTATTTAATAACATCTGAAAGAGCTAATGTAATATCTTTCCAAAAAGGAAAACACTTTCCCTTACCAGTAAACAAGCTTCAAAGTCCCAATTTGTCCAGCAGAGCAGAGATGGTACAAAGGGTCTAGAAAGAGCTTCAAATTAATTCTTTTCTATGGTGTAACTTACAGCCTGTGTAACCACTACAGCTGTGTGTAAAACGAGTCAGAATGTCTTAAGCATAATTTAGTATTAAACATGGAACTCTAGCAATAAGGATGAGGACTACCTTCAAGATAAAAGTCACTGGACCAAATTTAGGGAATTCTTGGGTCACTATAAAGATAGCTAGATGCATGTAAATGAACACAGCAATTGACTAACCTGCAACTGTCAACAACCAGGTCATTGAACAAGTGAATAAGTGAAATAGTTTACTAACCTGGGCAGTGCAGAGACCACAAATAGAAATAGAGAAAAAAAAGTGAATGCAAGACTTGTCAAAGACAGTCAGACATTTGCTTCATTCTGACATGTAAGGAAAAATAAAAGAGTGTACTTTGACTTAACATTTTTGATTTAATTGTTAATGTGCCCAATGTGCTGTTATATCGCTCAGAGTGCTGGAAGACGACAAACACAATCTGCCGAAAATTGACATTTTCCTGACAAAATGTCTCAGACACATCAAGGGAATATTCTGGCCATATACCATCAAAAACAGAATCTTCCAATGGCAGGTTTGTGAGTTACCACACGCCCACCTCCTAGGAGGCCACTTGGGCACAGAGAAAACTCTGGAGTGGATTAAGCTTCGATTTTATTGGAATTAATGAGGAGGTTTGTCACTTTTGTAGTCCTGCCTAGAGTGTCAATTGAAACAAATTCCTAGGAGGGACCATGCTCCTCTTGTTCCCATTCCCCTAATTGATGCCCCGTTTGAAAGGATTGGGGTCAACTTAGTAGGATCCCTAGCACCCTCAGCTAAAGGACATAAATATATTTTAGTCCTAGTAGATTATGCTACCCGGTATCCCGAAACTGTTTCGTTGTGCTCAACTACTTCTAAAGACATCACACGGGAATTGGTAGGCATCTTGGTGCGAGTCACCATCCCTAAGGAAGTCCTAATGGAACAAGGCACACCTTTCACTTCAGAGATGTTCAGGGAAATGGCCAAGTTACTTAAAATAAAACACCTGAAGACCACAGTGTATCATCCTCAAAGTGATGGTTTAGTGGAGAGGTTTAATCAAACTCTCAAGCAAATGCTTCACAAGGTACTCAGCGAGAATGGAACTGGGACCATCTCCTGCCCCTCATCCTTTTTGCATATTGGGAAGTCCCACAAGCCTCTATGGGCTTCTCCCCTTTTGAATTATTATACAGACGTCAACCCCGGGGGCATATTGAATATTTCAATATAAGTATGGGAGGAAGACGCTCTTGAACAAGCATATTAGAATATATCACACAATTATGTGATAGATTTGAAAAGATTCATCCATTAGTTAAAAGTCGCATGGAAGAGGCACAAGCAGCACAGGCCCGATATTATGACCAAGGCACGGCTCTCCGGGAATTCCACCTGGGAGATTGGGTCATGGTTCTTGTACCTAACCTCCTTTTCTAAGATGCTAGCCCACTGACAAGGCCCTTACGAAGTTAAGGAGAGGAAAGGACTCGTCGATTATTTGGTGAAACAACCCAATCATCTGCCGAGCAAGCAGGTCTATCATGTAAATCTGCTGAAACCGTGAAAGAACAGGGATCCTGATCCCTCCTCTAGTCAGCCTCGCTCACTCTTTACTCACAAAAAATAACCTTAACTTCTGTGTGGATTTAAGTCCCAAACAGAGATGGGAGGTGAAAACAGTTATCCTATTCCTCCCGGAGGTAGTGAGTGAAACACCTGGAAGGACCTCTAAGATTGCACACGCTATTGTGACAGAGGCCGGGATCATAGTTCAAGAATGCTTATATTGCCTTCCCAAGGTAAAAAGAGCAGAAGTGAAGCTTGAGATCAAGCGCATGCTGGAACTAGGAGTGATAGAGGAAATTTATAGTCCCTGGCCCAGTCCCATCATCTTGGTCAGTAAACCTGATGGGAGCAGGAGGTTTTGCAATGATTTCCATTGAATTAATCAAGTCTCCCAATTTGATGTCTATTCAATGCCACAAGTGGACGACCTTTTCGAGAGGCTAGGACAGGCCAAATATTTGACCACTCCTGACATGACTAAGGAGTACTAGCAGGTTCCTTTAACGAACTCAGCAAAGGGTAAGACTGCATTTAGCACCCATAACAGTCACAGGCAGTATCGTGTCCTTCCATTTGGGTTACACAGAGCTCCTACAACTTTTCATGGCTTGGTGGATAAAGTGCTCCGGCCTCATAACTCATATAGTGCTGCCTACCTGGATAACGTGGTCATCTCTTCCAGCACGTGGAACACCTACAGCAGGTCGAAGCGGTACTACGGTCACTTGGTGAGACTGGACTTCAGAGTAATCCCAAGTAATGCCAAGGGAAGCCTTGGCAATCAAATGGGTGATCATGAAGCTGAGGTACTACCTCTTGGGTCGTGGGTTCACCCTTGTTACAGATCATGCACCTTTAGAGTGGATGGCCCTGCATAAGGAGTTGAATCCACGGGTCACCATGTGATTTTTTGACCTAAAGCCATACAAGTTTTTGCTTGTTCATCGACAAAGTTCTCTCCACACCAACGCCAATGCTTTTTCTTGGGTTCACAACCTCTTGGTCAGGAACGACTGACCCAATGGGTCTAGGCTGAGGGGGGTCTTGTCACACATGTGCGCATGGGAGGCAGCTAAAGGGCCTAAATGAGGGTAATTCCACACCAGACCAAGGGGTGGTGGAGTGTGACCCTTTCTCTCTTTTTAAACTGCAGAACAATTACAGGAAATTCCGCCTGGTCCCGATGATGTCACTTCTGGTTCTGAGGTTAATGATGCCACTTCCGGTTCTGGCCCTGATGATGTCACTTCCTATCCTCTGGTTTAAAACTGCCATCTTTGCCTCAAACAAGACAGTTCTGTTTTAGACTTAAATCTGTACACATATGTGCTCTTTACTCAACTCTTTTGCAGCCAGGAAAAAATATACGGGTGGCTGCCCCAAAACATTTTGCAACTCATTTGTCTCATCTTTGACAACATTAAAGACATAGAGTTTTCTGACTGTTATGTGTATACAGTATATGTGGTGAATGAGATAACATATAGAGATCTTAAGAAATGTAACCTAAATACTTAACCCTCAAGTGGATTACCAAGAACAAGAAGTTTCCCTTTATCCATTTTGTTGTGTGTATTATCAGCGTTTTTCCTTTTTTGTGATATACTGCTTGTTTGAATTTCACTAAAATCTATAAAACGAAGACACCTGGACTGTGGAGTTTTTCTTATTTTTTTTATTGAACAAGATGTCATACTATTGATGGATTGCCTTTCTAGTAACTGCATTTGAACTATTTTGAACTACTTGGAAAGCCGCAATACTGAGACCTGACATAGGCTACTTTCAGGAGAAAAGCAGCAGACTGCCTGGTATGAAAAACCTTCTGGAAGCTTTATGTTCCTGTGGAACAATGAGTCCTGACTGACTGAATGAGTCACTATAACTTGATTCAGAAAAAAGTGAGTATGATAGGGAGACCATTCCCCTTCCCTGAAGGGCATGAAGTACTAAAAATACAAAACATGAAATGAACAGGAAGAGGTGAGTTAAATGGAAAAATTCAGCATTTTTAAACCAACACATAATTAAAGACGAAAGAAAAAAGAAGATGAAAGAATAATAGATAGGTGTTAACTCTCCTGGGACAGGTACAGCCTAATGCCTCCTTTACATAAATCACCCAAATTATGAATTCCACTATTAGCTACGGGGCACATTTTGCATGGTTGACATCCAATAAGTAAATTTGGATTATTATAGTACATTGGAAGAAAAGTATGCCACTTCATGTTGCATCTTACTCACATTGCGGCAATGAGCCAAATCTGCAGGCCATATGATTTAATCTGTCCCAAACAAATTGTGCAGGATTTAAAATTTAACTTAACAAAAAGCAGTTCATGAAGCAGAACATTCAAGGCCTTCTCCTGCAATCCAAAAAAATTGACAGGAAGTGTTACACCGAAATTTAATGGGACACAAAGCAAATGCCCAATGGCAGAGCTTTAAATCGGCCAATTTAATTTGATTCAGTTCAATTTATTTTTCTATAGAGCTCTTGTATAGTGCAAGGTCAGAGTGATGTAACAAGTTCATGGGTAGAATACAATTACAAACTAATTATATGTTAAACATGCCTTGTCCCTTATGCTTACGTCAGGGTTTCGTACCATTCCAAATGAATTTGATATTTGACACAGGTACTGTGAGTGGTAAAAGATGCCTCTTCAACTGCTTATTTCTCTCATGTAGTTGATTCTCACCTTATCGCCAAACCTGAGGTGTTAAGACAAGTCATCTTCTCTTTTGTGGTCAACAGCTAAGTCAAAAAGAAGAAGTAGTGATGAGCTGTGCAGAAAACCCTGGTCAACTCCAGGCAAAACAGAATAATGTTCTACCGTAGACGCCTGTTCCTTTAGCTTACCACAAATCAGGAAAGAGAGAAAGATAACATACAAGAAAATAATCAGCAGGAACAGACAGGATTCTAATTCATCAAAGAAAAGAAAGTCAGTGAGGTGAATACTAAGGAACAAGCCATTGTGACTGCCATGTTGGACAAAAGAGCATCCCAGCTGGGTGACGGCATGATGAGCAGAAGAGGTTGGACAAGTAGAAGCTAGAGGCCAGGAGAAGTTCCATCCCCCATATGTTAGGTGGCAGTGGTTTACTGGAGGCTTCTCAGCTTGGACACCCGACAGGGCTAAAATTCGGTCTTCAGTTCCCATGAACTCCTGCAGATGTCCTAGGCCTCAATACATCATTATGTAACTGAATTTTGCATCTCCTTACTGCTTGGCCTTAGATGGCTCAAATAGGCACGTCCACATCAACTACAATCAGACTAAGGACTGGTGCACCACAGGGCTATGTCCTTTCTCATCTCCTGTTAACTCTTGTGGTATATGGCAGGCTTGTCATCCCGGCCAATACCCCCAGGCCGCTAGATGGAGCAATCCCTGCAGTATGGAGGTGCCCCGAAGACCAGCAGGGAATCATGGACTATGTAGTTTTTATACACGACCCTGCTGGATACCACAGGGGCAGCAAGAGGGAACTGCAGGGAGGACCGAAGAATCATTTGTGCCCTATAACCCGGAAGTGTGTCATAGGAAGCGCGACAACAGAAGTGACGTGCTTCCGGGGTGAAGAATAGGACTTGTACCTGACCCGGAAGTGATAAAGAATCACATGGACTGGGGATTGGGAACACTTCCGGGTCAGGGTGTATAAAAGGACTGTGGGAGCTCCCAGAGAGCGAGCTGAGCTGGGTGGAAGGGTGGCAACGCTTCTGGGAGTGGAGGATTGTATTTGTGATTGATTATTGGTTCGTTTATGAGTATAGTGGAGGAGAGGGTGCTTTGTGCACTGTGGAAGATTAATAAAGTCAACTATTGGACTTTTATCTGGTGTCTGGAGTCTTGGACAGGGGTTCAAGAGAGAGATAGTGCCCCCCTATCTGTCACACTCTACATGACTGCACTGCCAGGTCTAGATCTAATTACAATATCAAGTTTGCTGATGATACAACTGTGGTGGACCTCATCAGCAACAATGACAAGTTGGTATACAGAGAAGAGGTTAAACACCTGATGATGTGGGGCACAGACAACAATCTCTCTCTCAATGTGGAAAAAAAACCAGGAGAAAACAGTTGAGCTCAGGAAGTCGTGTTCTGCTCATAGCCTGGACATGGCACCACTTCATCATAAGTGCCACTTACACACAGATCAGCACAGGGCCTTGTTTTCGTTAAATACATAGTCATCATTAAGAACAAAAATATTATGAAAATATATTGTATATTCATAAAGATGTATGAACTAGGAACATCTCCCAGCTTGTAATAGGTTGCCAGTGATGCAAGTAAAATCAGCCTGTACATCTGCTTGACTCAAGCTAAAGAGTTAAAAATGTGTGCTATTAACGGAAGTGTTTGTCTTCTGTACTAAGTAACATAGGAAGATGGTCACCACTATTGGGCAGCATGAATAAGAGGAATTAACTATAATTAAATGTTTAGTAAATTAAACAGAAACAGAAACACCATTAAGTGAAATTCTGCAAATTAAAAACCTAATAACAACAACATTTATTTATATAGCACATTTTCATACAAAAGAAATGTAGCTCAAAGTGTTTAATATTAATAATATAATAATAATAATAATAATAATAATAATCAAGCAGGAGCTCAATTAAAGGCATGAAAAATTGACACTGCCATCTGTAAGAGATTGAATTTGGACAAAGGAAGACGTCAATCCATTTTCTGAACCCTCCTGCATCAATTGAGGGGGCTACAATTTTTCATGGTAGTATCTTGTACAAGGCATGAGCCAGCTATGGACAATCACAAATCATCACACTGCTGCGGATTCTAATTGAGCTAACCTGCAAATCAGCGGAATGTATTTTGCTGGAAAAACCAACATGGACAAGGGGACAACATTCAAACTCCACACAGAGATTAACTGGGCCAGTTTCCTGGAGCTAACAGGCAACAGCTCTAATCACTGTGCCACCATTCTACTCTAAAGCAGAAACAATCATCTTAACATAAGAAAGGATTAAATTTAGAAAGCACAATTAAAAACGTAAACTGGTGTAAAAATCTGCTGTTAGTGCAGCCCTCCAGGAGCAGCTTTTGATCTATGGATCCAACTTTGCTTGCAGATGTGTTACTAAACATTTACATTTTCAAAGGCATGCCTTCAAACATCACATGATACTGAGTCAGAAAACTAGAAACACAAGAGTGCCCAGCAAATGAAAACGAAGCTGACAGCCATCTGCTGTTTCACTCCCCCTAACCAGACATCATTATGAGCGTTAAGAATTTCCACTTTGCACGTGACGGTTGTGGTAGCCTATGCTCAGACCCAAAGAGAATCCACAGGCTAAAAAGCCGGATGTGAAGCTGACGCAGATCTCACCAGTACGTCTGACCAGGAGCAACTGGCAGTTTCATAAACACTTGGAGGGCTGAAGATGGGAGGAACTTGTGGTAACATCTGTGAACATGTGCGTGATGGACAAGGAGGGATCAGTCGTGCAAAGCCACGAGAGCGCCAGGCAGTCTGCATATGGGGTACACTGGTGGCTGTTCCTCTTCATTCTAAGTGCACATCAGCTATCATGTTATGACGCCTGAAACAAGAACCAACTAAAGCCCATAAGAGATGTGAGTGATTTTCATCTGACGTGACTCACACACACATACCTACATTCACACACCTCACCTCAATTGCACATTCAGGAGCCTAATCCTACAACGGCCTCCTCGGCTCCCGAGGGTCTGTCCAAGGGCACAGAAGGCCCAGGGTGAGGAGTCAAGACCAAAATATTCATTTGCGTTATCACCACCTGTTCTCATTTATGTGCAGCTGCTAACATTCAACTGGAAAACAACCTCAGACAAAAACAGCAAACATGTGCGTGCCCAAACACACAAAAAAACATTAAGAGAACCACACTTAGGCCAAAAGACACACCTACCCTCAGACAAACACACACACCAAGATATAAAAACTGATCCATACAGGCACACAGAGCTGCACAATTTCAAACAAACACACTAATATAAAGAAACCCACACAAAAGCCAAAACAATCTGTCATGAATGGATTGGCATTTAGGAGGCCAATATAATGGATGGTGTAAAAGAGAGGCATGGCATTTCCTGTCCCATCATGGATGTTGCCATGGAAGGTCAGGGTGGCAGAACAGGCAGCAGGTCAGGCATCCAAACAGGAAAAGATAGTAGTAGCCTACCCAGCCATGAGGCCAGTTTAGCTGAAGAACAATACAGCAGCATCCTCACCGGGATGGTTGAATTCCCTTTCCTGGCTGAGAGGCCAGTATGAGTGAAGGACAGTAGGAAATTACCTCCTATGCTTGTATTGTTTCCCCAGTACACTAGGTGGCAGCATTCTTTTTGGCGAACTCCCGTTTAGAGAGCATGTGACTTGCTGTTTGATCAGGATGCCCTGTTGAGTACCATTGGTGCCACTATGGGGGATATTGAGAGGGGAAGAGCAAGCCTCCTGGAGACAATGGTTTGGCACCAGAAGTTCTCACAGGTCACGTTTGAAATGTAGCACTCATCGTCACCCAGGGAGTCAGAGTGTCAGGAGAGGAGGTTGACAAAGCTTGCCTGGGAGGAGCAGAGAGGATAGGGGTGGAATCAGACTTGTGCTTGTGTTGATTCTGGGAAAAGAAGCTTGATTAAAAGGGTTTACTTTAAAATGAAACATCTTTTCAACCTGGGACTGGAGTCAGAGAGGTTGTGATGATTCCAAACAGAGACATACTCAACCACACACACACACACAAATGCTAAGAGACTCGCACAGGCCGAAGCAAACACCCTCCTTCAAATAACATAGTCAGACAGAGGTACGAATACCAGTGAGTACAAACAGAGATACTCGACCACATACACACACAAATACACACAGATACACACAGACAAAGACGCCAAAAGCACACACATATGCAGAGGGAAGTATGAACAGTGAGCTACAAACTGAGCTACATAAATGCACAAACATACATCGAGGGACCCACACACACGATCCACCTCACTTATTTAAGCACCAGTACACACACTGCTCTATACAGACACGCAGAGTTACATTGACAGCATATAATGCTGAAAGACCTACAAAGAGGGCAAAACGTACTCTGAAAAACACACACACACACTCAAAGAAGGATTCACAAACAAGCATGATAGGACACATAGCCAAGTACACATAAAAATATAAAGACCCACACACAGACACTGAGAAATGTCCCAGGACATCTCAGCCTACATTAAATAAAACATAAACCCAGAATATGCAGGACTGCATGCGGAGTACGCCACCTGCGGCAAACTCTGAAACCCACACTGAGACAAGTCGGCACGCTGGGCCAGAGCCACACACTATGAAATGCCACGTACTCTGCAGATGTGAGGCAGGCAAATGCGGCTCGGCATATCCACATGAATGAACTCGGGCGGAAGCGTTGTGCTGGAAGGCTCTCTTCTCTCGACAGCCAAGCAGCTTTCTGTGTCTCAGCACTGGGCTGGAAAGTCAACAGTGAGCAGAAGCACAGACGTATGCTGCACTGTATGACTCAGAGCCCTTAACAACACAGACTGTGACTTTTCATTCTTTTAGTCTGCTTTAACATGAGATTTGTGTTGTTTGCCTATATATCTCCTTTGTGATCCACCACAGTTTGAAGCGACTCTGGGCGGCAGGGTGGTGGCTTGAAGATTTAGGTGGGTGCCCATGTTCGCTGTGCTCCTGTTCACCACAATTTTGCCTTTTATTTATGGTGGCAGGTCTGCACCCTCTTGACTGCACATTTGGCAGTCCCACTAACTTTGCTCATTCGACCACTCTGGTTTTGGACTCCTTTCCAACATTACATTGAGGACGACTGGTCAACAGTAATTTTCATGCTGCTGAGGTCTGTTTTTAATCTTTTTAACATGCTCCATTGTGACCTACCCATATAATTTGAATCCTGTACCTTTTGGGTAACAAATCTCATCTCAAGTCCTGGCCCTGTCACAAGCTGATAGATTGCTATATACATTTTTTCATTGTCCCTTCTAACCCCTGATGCTGAAAAAGTGCCTCTGTAATGTGAAGTTGCCACCACCAATGTAACATCAGTCCAATCTCTTCCTGTGCACACATCATTAAAGTCCACAATCCACCTGAGTCTGACTGCGTTTGGAACTCGAACAGCAATGTGTCATATTACACATCACTTGAACCGAGCAAACACACAAATACATACAGCCCTGAGGCATTTGTTAACTCTGATTGCCTGCATAACAATCCCAGCTAACACTAAAAGACAGCATGAGTCACAAAATTCTCTTTCATGCCCAAAAGGCTACCCAACAGTCACATATTCCATTTACTAGGAGCTGATCATTAGATTCACCATTGGGGGCTTCAGGAGACTTCTCCTTTGGCCCACCATGCTAAAATTTTAATGATGCTTCTCATAGAATCTTAAAGCATGCAGTATGGAACGCAACCCAGACAATCATTAAGGGAAGTGGGACAAAGTTTCTTCGATTTTTTTGTAAAGATTACAGATAATATCTACGCCCAACTGCACCTGGATTTTAAAAAAGTGAGATCTACTCGACCCTCTAATGATGGCAACAAATGACAGCTTGTCACGAATGAAAAGTGACTAACTTTAAAACTGCAACACTGATCTTTTAAAGCTTTGACTTATTTATTTTTGTGGCCTGCTATATTTTTATTTTTATGACTCACTTGTAACATACAGTACGGTGACATTGGCATTTCTGTGTGCCAGCCAGACCAGGATAAATTATATCAGAAAAAATATACAATAGATGACAAGAATAAACTTATGCAAGCGGCAAGATGCATTTTAGAAATCGGGGAAAAAAAGTGAATATTCCATGCAGAATTACACCAAAGTTACCCTAAAGGTTTTCTGGTGGTTCTAGTCCTAGTTTAGAAAAGCATTTATCGAGTGTAACAAAGGCGCTATATAGGCTCCTGACCCGACACAAATAGACAAGGAGGCACGTATAAAAACACAAAGACTTTTATTGTTTCTTCAGCTGTGGGACACGTCTTCCCCGTGCCACACAGCCCAAACACAGTCCCAAAGTACAATAAACACAACCAACAATCCTTCTTCTCTTCCACCACTCCTCCTCAAGCTTAGTCCTCCTCCCGACTCTGGCTCCTCTGGCCCTTTTAATAACCCACCCAGAAGTGTTCCAGGTGCTTGACCACCTGGTCCTAATTGCACCTCCGGGTGGGGCTGAAGATTCATCCAGCCAGGCTGCTGAGTCCATCCAGCTGCCCCTAGCGGCCATCCGAGCTCCCAACCAGGCTGTGGAGGACTCCATCTCCCATGGAGCCCTGCGGGTGGTTGGGGAATCACCGTCAGCCATGGAGGCTGCCACCAAGCGTCCCGGGGGAGGTACTGGACTTCCCATGGTGGCTCTCCCGGAACATAAGCAGCAGGGGCGTCCCTGCCGGGCATGGGACCCGGCTGTCCTTCACACGAGTCACACATCTCAAAGTGCTTATCTGTTACTGGCCCTAATGTCTCAAAGCTGTGTGCCACCATTGACGACAGAACAGCACAATGACTACAGCTGTCCACATTTCAATCCTTTCCAGTATACTTCATAAGAACATAAGAAATCTGACAAACGAGAAGTGGCAAGTTACCTGGCAAACCTGGTACACACTGCAGAAAATGGCATCAAGCCACCTCACTTGTGACAGTTTTCTGACAAGAAGAACACTTCAGTTAAAATACAGTTGGTTCAGAGTTAAATCAGGGTGCTCATTATCATAGAACTGCTAAATGTCTGATGGCCAAACAAGATTAAAACCTTTATGGTCCCTGCTAAATATCACAGATCAGTGTGGTAGATAAGAAAGTACCATGTTAGTCACTGATGAGAGTTGTAAAGTTGTATGAAATGTAGCTGCGAATATGACTTTAGACTCGTAAAACAAGGGTCAAATATTCAGTTCTAGACATTAGTTGGTACTGCTTTGCGCTTTCTGCATCAAAGTTTCTCAACTGACACAGGAGCAGCTCACCGTATCTCACTCTGGCTCATTCACCTTGTGATCGACTTCTCTGATACACCATATCAATCTGCAAACTACAGTATCGTACTTTTAAACCACATAAAAGAAAGTGTTCTATTGAATCTGTTGGAATGTTAAAGGATGGGCGTCCAGGGCAGGTCACTTCGTCACCTGAAATGGCGTGTAGCCTAGTCCATTGCACCAGTTCTTCAAAGTTTTCAAAAACAGTTTAATCAATAGTCTAAATGGGCCACCAACATTGTAATTTCTTCTGATAAATCTTCAATTTTCTCTCTTAAATGTGTAACAACTTCAGCAGAATCCATTTCATTGGCAGCAGGAAGCATTTTTCTAATTAATTTTTGTGCTATCTATTTACCCCCATCTCCCACACTGACATATAGAATTAAGCATGAACAATCTACAGACGACGATTCACCATTAAAACACAGTATGTGCTAGAGCCCACCCCCTCAATCTGGGACTGTTTTATTTCAAGATGCATTTGGAGGAATATTACGGACACAATCAGACAAATAAATAAACAACAAATAACATATTTTGTGACATATTTATTTATTTGTCCTCAAATTCCATGCAGCTTTTATTTATGTTTATGTTTCACAGTACTTTAATTTATTTGCACATGTATTTATGCACTTAATTTTGTCCATAATATCTCGGAATTATATAAAAAAAATCTTGGGTTGAGATGTGACCTTCTCGGAAAGACACTTTGACGTCCTGTGAGAATAACCAATTTAAAACAAGATCACAGACATCTCACCTCTCAGTTGTTGGAATGCTTTTGGCAGACACACTTCATGTGCTCTCAGCTCTTAAAAATTTGATATGTTCTAGAAGATATGTTAACGACTAAGCAAAGAAGAAAGAGCAGCGGGTCAAAAAGAGACCCAAAAGCATTGGAGAGAAAAGTAGGCAAAAAAGAACAATAATAATCTATGTGCAAATTCTGAAAATAAGGAAGGTAATAATCAGCCCGGACCAAGTGGAATTGAAAACCTCGTAAGGTCCAATCGGGGTCAGAAATAAAAGACTTCATAAAGACGTTCTAAAATGTTGGCACAGTGCACATTCAGAGCAGGTTAGAGATTATAAAAGTAGTAAAATTGGAAAGTATCAAAAAAAAAGAAAGTAAAGATCGCATTAGCACAAACAAACGGAAATTATTACTCGGTGAAATAACGGAACAGCAAAATGAGATCGAATATATAGTGTGATATATGGCCGACCGTTCATCCCGGCCAACACCCCCAGGCCACCAGGTGGAGCCATCCCTGCAGCATGGAGGTGCCCCGAATGCCAGCAGGGAATTATGGACGTTGGAGTTTTCCTTTACAGCCCTGCTGGATACCACAGGGGGCTCCTAGAAGGCGCTGCAGAGAGGAGCAGCTACTATTTGCCCTACGTCCCAGAAGTACGTCCGAGTCACATGGACAAGAGGAATGACGTGCTTCCGGTTTGAAGAAAAAGGAGTTTTTATCTGACTCGGAAGCATTCCTAGTCACATGGACAGAGAGAGCGAAATACTTCCGGGTCAAGGACTATGGGAAATCCCCAGACGACAAGCTGAGCTGGGTGGAAGGGTGGCAGCACGTCTGGGAGTGGTGGAGTGTTTATTGAGTATTGTATTTGTATGAGTATTGTGGAGAGGAGGGTGCTTTGTGCACTGTGCAGTTCAAATAAAAATTATATTTGGACTTTTACCTGGTGTCTGACATATTGTCCGAGGGTTCAAGGGAGCGATAGCGCCCCTAATCTGTCACAATGGACATTGGTGATATGTCAGAAGTATGTAGATATTGTAAGACTTGAAAGTTTAAGTTGGAGACTTGTAGATAGTCTAATTCGTGTTGCCATCAGGGAAAAGTAGTGTTGCCTCCCAATGAAGAGACATATCCATGAGAAATAAAAGATTTGTTGTTTGGTGAAAGTGAAATCCATAAAATCTACAGGCAAAATTTCTGAGTCTACAATAATCTTTTCGCATTCGCATCATTCAATGCTCAAAATGTAGATTTACACAATGATGGACCATACGCTATGAAAATCTGTTGTCCCACAACATTTAAAGCTATGACAAGTATAATTTAGAAGAAACCATAATTCAGTCAGGTGTATATTTATGATCATGGAGAAGTGATACAACATAGAATCAAAAGAGTATGCAACAATTCCCATGAAAATAACAATCTCTTTAAATTGTATATCCAGTTAACCAAACCCGGGGGTTGGCGAGCAAAGCGAGCAGGGGGTGGAGCCCCCTAGATCTTCCATAAATTTCTCAGCGACCCATAAATGGATTAATACAAACTGTCCAGGTCTTCCATGCCTTGAGATGCCCCTAATCTATACGGACCATCCTTAAATATTGTGCATATTAGCCCTGGTGTCTGAATTCAAGCTTACTCTAAGAGACAAGTTAGGCAGATAGACACTGGATAGAGAGCACCCATAGCAGGGCTGGCATGTTAAAGTTTTTCAAATCAAAGTTATTTCTTCCCAACCATGGTATATATTAATTTGCGACATAAAATTGCATTCTAAAATGATTTTTAAAAATTTTAATAATACCTTATCTGTTCTTTCAACTTAAATTGGGGTTTAAGGTTACACAACTCCATAGGTGGATGAAAAAACCTTAAAACTTACCAAATATGTTAATTTTTCAAGCCAAAAATGCAATTAAGTATTGATCCATGTCTTGAGATTACACACATGCTACAAAGAAGCATATTCCATGTTGTTTTGAGAAGGTGGAAGTATCATAAGCTGTTTACAAATATACAGTATTTTTGAGTGTCAGAGATATTTCTGTAAAAAGTATTACAAAAAATCACACTAATCTGATTCAGTTAAAAGTGTAAAAACGGAAGATGGTGAGGCTCAGGGTGTCAAGGAGTTGAGCTTGAAAGCAAGTGCTACCCATGGCTGACTCACTGTGTCACAACAAGTAAATCACTTAACGTTCCATTTCCTGCTCAAATAAAGTGTATTTTTGTTTTGCACTTAATGGAATAAACATTGAATGAGAGTGGTACTTTGTGGTTAAATGTTTTTGGTCTGCTTTTTCTAATTGTTTATAGATGATGATATGGAAGAATAATGGCATAATCTACTGTACTGTATATATTTATTCTTGTTATGTGCTTCTGTCCCTTACTTCTGAATGAAAAAGATGTAGTAATTGAAATGTTTTCTGGCCTCCATCCCATTAGGTGTGTTTAATTTTGTCATAACAGCGATCTTAAAGCAAGGACATCTAACAATGTTATGGTGCATAAACTGTTTGGATCACAGTCATAGGACTCCTAAAGGCAAGCTGAAAAGAAACTCTAAGGCACAATCTGTTTGTTGTATTTAACTACTAAATGCAGGAGCGTGTAAAGCCATCTATGATGAATCTCAGTGACATTCATACAGCATGTGCCGTGCTGTGTTACTAATTGCGTAAATTTACCTGTTCACCCTCTACTGAGTTTAAGTGCTTTTTCAAGGGTAAATGTAGAATCCCAATTACAATCGAAGGTAGTTCATTCTAAAGTCAAAAAGTGACAGTGAAAATCAGAAAAGGCCCTGCATCTGCCAGTGTGGGCTCCTAGAGGTCAAACAAAATACTCTGTGAAATTGCTTGATGACCCAGAATGATTCCAAAGAGTATGAGGCCAGCTAGAGAATGAATGGTCTGCATGATCCCACAACATCCCTTTAACAGGCGGCACATGTGGCTCTTTAAGGAGTGTTGACATCCCAGAAGTGCAGAAACACCAGGCAACAGTCAGAGACAAGTTCCAACCTGGTGTCCTAACAGCAGACACAGCGTATCTGAATCCAGATTTCTTTCTGGACCCTATCTAGAAATGATTTTAATAGGGGTTTGAAGATATATATCACATCCAGGGGCACTTGGAAAGAGATTCTGAGGTGAAGGCTTAGTTTGCAAGAGGAAGAGACTAAGCGAGACAGAGATGGGAGATGAGAAAGGAAGGAAGTGCTTTGAAGCACTTTTGAAGTGGGCAGGCCACCTCATTACCTACAAATGTAGGTCGAGAGAGGCTGCAGAGTTTGCTTTGCATTCTTCTTAATTACTATTATTACTGTTGTCTGTTATTATTATTGTTTAACAAACACTTTTATCTAAGGCAACTTTCAAAAGATATACAGAATACACGAAAACTGTTTGAATTGATTTTTTTAGAATTGGAGAAGAAGTAGGTTAAGTGATTTGCTTTATGTTTCTCTTTCCTGTGTCTTCAACATGGCTAACCCTTAGATCCTCCTTACCACCTTATCTGACCTTGGCATCACTGGGACTGCACTCAGGTTGGTTTGTGTCCTACCTCTTGGATACATCCTACTGTGTGTCTTGGTGAGGTGAGAATGTCACGGGTGCACCAGATGGATGGGCCCTCTCATCTTCTCTCTATACATTTCCTCACTTGGCCCCATCATCCTTCCCATGGCTTTTCTTATCAGTGTTACGACAATGATACGCAGTTGTACATGTTCTTCCCTCCATAGGACAGCACCGTATCAATTTGATTCTCTGCATGTCTCTCTGATATAGTAACCTAGACGAAGAAGCACCATCTCCAGTTCAACTTGGTAAAGATTGGCCTTATTCACAACTGTCTGTTTGTTAAGCACTTAATCTCTGTTCAGCTATGCTCATTATTGCTAACACCTTCCAAGTCCATATGCAATGACCACCTGTCTTTCACTGACCATGTTTTAACGGTCTCTGGTCTTGGAGATTCACTCTGTTTAACATCTGCAAGATGGGACTGTATCTGACAGAGTATGCAGCCCAGCTACTGGTGCAGTCTCTGGTCTTGTCACATTTGGACTACAGCAACTTTCTACGGGTAGAAGTAGCAGCATGTGTCACCAAGCTGCTGTTGGGCAAACACGTATCACTCCTCTTTTCAGATCATTAGACTGGCTCCCTTACAAATCTATATACGAAGGGGAAGTCAAAAAGTAAAGGGACATTTGAGAAAAGGGGCATTTATTCTAATGATAGAAATGTGAAACATACCTTATTTTTCTACATAACCTCCTTGGACTTCAATGCACTTTTCCCAACGTTTCACAAGTTTTTTGATTCCGTCGGAAAAAAAGTTTTTCGGTTGCATTTGCAACCAATTTTGCACCGTATCAATGACTTCTTTATCACTTGCAAATCTTCTTCCCCTTAGCACTTCCTTAAGTTTCCAAACCATGCTCGCAGCCTTACTTTCCGGTTCGTGATGATGAACCCAAGTTTCATCTACAGTAACGATTTGCTGTAAAAATCCATCTCCCTCGCCACTATAACGGGCCAAATGTTTACGAGTCAAACAAAAAGCGAATCACTGCCCTCATTTCCTCCTTGGTGCAGATCGACAATGGAGCTGTCATGTTTAACGGTCTGTTACACTCCAACGAATAACGTGGGAATAAGAGTTACACGTTGTATAGAAGTGTTGGCGACTACACTCATTCAGAGCTGGATACGAGCAGTGTTACCAAACTCTGAAAAGGGAAATTTAAAAAATCCCTTTACTTTTTGACTTCCCCTCGTATATTAGATCTATGAGGTCTTAGGTGCCTTCTTAACCACTCAGGTCTGCTGATGAATGATATGGTGATGCCATGCAGAGGTCAGGGCTCCCCCAAGAATCAATGCTGGGTCCTCTTCTTTTCTCTCTTTATACCTCCTCACTAGGTCCTATCATCTTATTATGCCGATGATACACAGCTATACCTGCCACTCCCTCCAGTGGACCACAAGGTATCAGCTAGAATCTCTGCAAGTGTTACTGATATTGCAACCTGAATTAAGGAACACCATCTCCAGTGGGCAAACCTGGCAAAGTTAGGTCTTCTTGTTATTCTAGATTGTCTATTAATTTAGCACCCCATCTCAAATTGACTTGTGCAACCTCTGTGGTGATCGATGTCCTGCTGCCCTTCATTGACCACGTCACAATGATCTCTTGGACTTGCAGATTCACTATGCTGCTTATCGACCACTTAGGACTGCTGATGAACAGTGTCTGGTGATGCTACCTCTGTGTGGCATTAAATCTCAATCCAGACTCTTTCATGTGTATCTCCTAGTTGGTGGAACAAGCTGTCCACCTCGATTTGGAATTCGAAGTCCCTCAATGTGTTTAAGAAGTGTTTGATGACTTTCTTGTTTGGTGAATTTCTGTCTAACATTTAGGTTTTGTAACTAAGGAATTATATTCACTTGTATTTTGTTCTGAGCTCTTCATTTGTGATGATCAATCGTATACCCTTTGTCCTGTCACACTTGCTTCTAAAGAGTCCCTCACACTGATGTTTACTTGATTATGTTGATCTTTTTTGTAAGTTGTTTTGGAAAAAGCAAATAAATGCAAATGTCAATATAGAAGTTTAAAGTACATTGCCTTAGCCAATACATGGTGCCACTTTCCTACTGTGTTTGCACGTTGCATTTTCTCTTTGTTCATCCCTTTCTTTGTGCCTTAGTTTTAAAAATACACCATTTTTCTCAAGTGTGGCCTCCTTGATATCATGCTGAGCACAGTGTAATAAGGAACAGACAAAACCAGTGCAATAGAAGCCTCAGCCTACCATTGGCATTATTCTTTATATACATCAATTTCTGAACCCTTTATCCACTCCAGGGTTCCAGATCACAGCTTTGGCACAAGCCATGAGCCAACCCTATATTAGCCAATCACAGGGCACACCCACTCATATTCATTCACACTAAGCCGGCAGAGAGTCCCTAAAGATTACATGCTAACTCCATATAGATGGTAACCCAGATAATAATTGATGCCAAGTCCATGGAAGCTGTGAGGTACCAAGGTCAGCCACAATTACCACCACCAAACATTAGCAGTACTAAGCAACAACTGCATCTGGCATATTATGGGCTTAAATTCCATCTAAAGCTAGATACATTTTCCCTGCTCACAGATGACATGCTGTAACATACCATTTCATAGGCTTCACATTGGCTCAGAGAAGATGAATCATATGACCATTTAAGCAGACAACAGATGGGCCATTAATGTTTCATCCCTACAGTTTAAATTCCCCAGATAACGGCTGAAATATTTTGCAGTCTGTAATATTACTTGAGTGTGTATATGACAGCCCCTCACTTGCTAGAACCTTTTGTATATTCAGCTAAAATAGATAGATAGATAGATAGATAGATAGATAGATAGATAGATAGATAGATAGATAGATAGATAGATAGATAGATAGATAGATAGATAGATAGATAGAACTTTAATTAATTCCAGAGGGAAATAGCTGAGATATCCCAGAATCACTGAGTATTCACCCCAACATAGCCTTGTCTGAAGAGTGAGAAAGGCGTGAAAGGTATACTGAGTGAACGAGTGTAGGGCTGTGGAGGTAACACGGCCATGATGATGGATTTGACAATCTTTATTAATCTCTGTATAATCAAAAATGTACTTGCTTTATATAGTGCCTTTTATAATAAGCAATAACAGAAACAGGGAAACTGTTTACAACAGAGAAACACTTCCATCAGTTTTGTTGTTAGGTTTCTTTTGATGGCCAGACTGCTGTGTTCTTCGGTGCCCGACTCATCCTAAAGTTATATCCTCATCTGATTTGGACCCAGTGGCACTCATTATAGAAATCAGTGTGATCTCATCAAAGCCACATGATCTCCTAAATACAATCTTCTGATACCTCACTATCCAGGACTCTATAGACATCCTATGCTAGATGTTTTTGATATCTGAAAAGCTTTGCATTTGTGTTCATGTCCTCAAGCTACCAGTCAGGAGCTCATTATGATCTCATGACCCTTCAATGAGTTCTTCTTTGTATTAAATGTTTTTGATATGATGGAAAAGCTGGCGGCATGAAATCAAATGTGTCACTCCCTATTTTCATGTAGTAAATCAACAGCCGCTCTCTGAAAGAGTGGAAAAAAGAAGAATGGATAAGTACAGAAGAAAAAAAAGAGCGGCACAAAAAAATTTGAGGAACCTCATAAAAGGAAGTGAGACAGCAAGTGTGAGGAGGAAGATGTCCACCCATTTGTTGCTAAGTTCAAGAAGGCAGGGTCCACAGCAGAATTTAGCACAAGGCAAGAACCAATTCTAGACAGGGAGCCACACTCATGGACAGACCTACACTTAGCCACACAGTTCCAAGTTAAGAGAATATGCAACCAAGAAATGAGAAAGGATAAAATGATGTGCAAATGAGCAAGACAAGATCTAGTAGAGTGCAAAAAGAGAAACTAAAGGAGAGAAAACTACAATTTTCAGAATAACAAGAAAATAGAATGTGTGGGAGAGAGCGAGTGAGAGTGTCTGTTTGCTTAAAGGTGATGAGAAAGCAGCTGGAAAACAACAGCACAGACAGAGAAAGAGATGAGAAGCAGAATGAGAGTAAGGCGAATTCAAAGAATATCAACAGAAGGAGGACCAGGAATGAAAGTTAGGGGTGAAAAACAATAAAATGGTAAGATAGCATATGTCTATAATAAGAAGAAGCAATACACACTGGAATTGGGGTCATCTTCAGAGAATCTGTGAAGAATGGGGGGCCTTTATACTCAAAGGCCCCACTCAACAACCCACCACAATGCTTTATGTATTTTTAGGCTACAAAATAGCAATAAACTAGTATGTTGCTGTTGTGGGGTCATAGGCAACAGGCTGGTGGATTCTATACTACTTGAAATCTACAGTATATAGGACAGCTCATTTATAAGAAGAGTTCTATCAGTAATCAAAGCGGTGCTCAGAAATGTGCTAACCAGCAACTGCCACAACATGGCATTGCCAAACTACCAAAGGTAACATCTGTGCTAAAACCAGTGGAACAGGGAGCTGGAAAAATGCTACCAGTGTCATTTACAGATTACAATCGAAAAGGCTTCTTCTTCCTTCCCACTGCAGTTGACCATGAACATATCAATATGGATGTGTTGAGCGCCCTGCCAACCTTAGAACCAGGCTCAAATAGCCATATACGGTATTTAAACATAATTCAGAATATAATAACACTGGAGTCTCAAATGTTTCACTATCATTATTGTAAAGAACACCGAGAATAAAAAACTATGAAACAGAGTGAATAGCGCCAGTTAAAGGAGTACTCCCCCCAGAAATTAAAAGTTGTTAATATATTCCTGACCCCATGGAGTTTGTAGTGATGGCTGAGAAAAAATTTTTATCTCATATTTTATGCAGAACAATGATATAATGATTACTCATACAATAACTCAGTGATGACCAGTGGCATAGCGTAGTGGGGGCAGCAGGGGCGGCCCGCCCCGGGCGGCACTTTTAGGGGGCGGCAAAGAATTACTGTACATTTCAGTCTTTTCTAAATAAGGGGGGCGGCAAAATTTTCCTCCACCCTGGGCAGCTGACACCCACGCTAAGCCACTGGTGATGACCAACATTGGACAACAGCTAACAATATCAAAACGCCCATGTAAAAAATCTCACATAATCCACATCTGAAGTCATCCAGTCGTATGCTGATCATGACCTAAACACATTTACTGTATTTTTACTAAAATAGGTCACTTCTGGAAAATGTTCTTGTGAACTACTGCAAAATGCGCTTCAGCATAGATGCAAGCAGGTTTGAAATAAATGTTTTTTTTCTCTAGGGACTCAATCTCTGCTATTGTGAATGGTAGACCACGAAGTGTACACCATGCCAATGGATATAAAGTAACAAAAGAGACAGAGGAGAGCTTTAAGATAGAGACAGAGAATGACAGATGAGGTGCAGGAGAGGAACGGGCAGTAAGAGACAACTAAGAAAGCTAGAGGAGACAGGAAGTGGAGCCACATGAACTCAATCAGCGATAAGGAAGTGAGCGACAGCAGTGAAGTTGGCCTATAAGGGAGTTTCTGCAAAATCTATGGAGACAAACTACACCAAAGCTATGAAAGAACAACAGAAGATCTACAGGGTATGAAAGTGTGAAATGTCATAAAAATAGGAGAAAAGTTGCAACAGAAAGATGGCATCCATCCATCCATCCATCCATCCATTTTCCAACCCGCTGAATCCGAACGGATCCGGGGTCTACTGGAGCCAATCCCAACCAACACTGGGCACAAGGCAGGAACCAATCCTGGGCAGGGTGCCAACCCACCGCAGAGAAAGATGGCATGTAAAACAAAATATGTGATCTACAGGACAGGAAAGGGAAATCAATATAATAATCAGAAAGGACTCATTCAGAGACCAAGAGATCTGCATATCCTTCCATCCATTATCCAACCCAATATATCCTAACAACAGGGTCACGAGGGTCTGTTGGAACCAATCCCAGCCAACACAGGGGGCAAGGCAGGGAACAAACCCCGGGCAGGGTACCAGCCCACCGCAGATCTGCATATAGGTAAGGAAAAAATTTGAGAAAGAACAAGAAAATTTTCATAAAGATAGATAAAAAGGGAGGATAGGGTCATAGAGGGGCAACAGGAGAGCTGTGAGAGAGAACAAAAGAAAACATTTGCGCATCTTCTGGGGAACAAGAGATTAGTGACAAAAAAAGAGATTAACATCTAAATAAAGGAGGAAAAAAAAGGATGCAGATGAGTACCGTAACAGGAGAGAGGAGCAGAAGCTCCATTAACATGGGGGCTCTGCTATGTTACCCAGCACCAGATCCACTAGTGGCCATCATAGCCACGTACTCCACACCGGCACCACACCCTATTGTCTCAGGGCACAGCTCACCCACACATCTTAAAGGCTAAAACTCCACCTTGATTCCATTTCCTCATCCTTCATTTCCCAACAAACACAGAAGCGCAGGCGCGGAAGTGTGGACTTTGGCCTGAGTACAGGAAGCTCTGCCGGGGACAGTCAGGCAGTGCTTGGGGTGGCTTTGTGCCGAGTTAGCAAGGCCTGGGACTCTCTGAAGGGCAGAGCAACTTCAAAACACAAGCAGCGATGAGAAGAACAGAGTACCCAGGTGGGGCAGCATACAGTAGACTATCTGGTGAAATAGCATGTGGTGCTAATTGCCATGGTGGTGTGAGGGGGTGAAGGAACAGGATGCAGTTGTGTGAGAAATGTAAGGGTGCATGACAGTTGCTGAGGGGACATAAGGTGCTTAGGTGTTGGGCACTGCTTTGCAAGGTGGTATGAGAGAAAGTAAAAGACGTGTGGCTCGGTAAACCTATGTGAATCGTGTAGGGGGCAGGTGCCAGCTGGCAAAGCCACAATCGCCACAGAGGCAGATGCGGGTTGGCAGGGGCAGGTCAAGGATGTTATAAAAGAGGGGTGCTTGGCAGATTGGCTTGACGATTGCAAGAAACAGCGCTGCTTGATAAGGTGATTTGAGAAGTACATGCCGTGAGGGCTACAAGGTCAAAAGCCAAAAATGGACACAGGTAGGTACTGCCTTTCAAAGTGTTTTTTTCCAGGAGAAGGTAAGGTGCTGGCTACCTGTCAGAACCTTCTGCTCCTGTGCCAGCCAACCATTTTACCAGCAGAACTTGTTCCTCTACCTCCTCAGGTGACTTCTTTTATGTTCAAATTAGTTGTTACATCTGCCTCTTCTTTTCTTGAAAGACCCCGTAAATTTTCAGAATGGCTTTGTGCTGTACAGAGAGCCTGGCACCACCTCTGTTTACATCTTAGAAAGTCAATATTTAGTCTAAGCCTCTTTTGACCTGCTGATAGTGTGAAGGGTGGGATCAGGGTTCAAAGTGCAGGTAGCAAGAGTTGTGGGTCAGTAAAGCAAGGAGGATATATGACCCTTACCACGCAAAGAGACCCACAATGAGGACCCCCGTTACCCACCTCAATACCAAGGTGTCCCTCTTCTAACCTTAGATGTAACTGGGAAAGAGTAAGGGTCAGATCAGCAGGATACTGGAGTAGCTGTAATGTGTTAGCCATCTGTGAACTGACCTGATTCTTTTTGCAGGAATCCCAAGGGCTTCCAGTGGAAGGAGCAGAAAGATGCCACTAGTGACCAGTCCCAGTAAGTGATGTCGCTTCAGCCTGAGACCATCAGCTTCCCATAAAAAAAAACAGTGCCTGGAATGGCAAGAAGGATGGACAGAGAGATAGGGTTTAGGATCCTGGGGTGGGGAAGTGGCAGACATTAGGTTATTCTGGGCTGCGCTGCTCCAGTCACATGGTCCCAGTTTCCATTCCAGACACACAATGCAGCTTTAGTGTCAGCAATAGGAGGAAAAGCAGCAAGCCCATATGACCAGCACATGGGCGTGTGGTTTCTCCGGGTGCCGTCATCATCAGCACAGATTGAAAAAATTAGAGTGAGTGAGAGACTGGGAGCGAGGGAAAGAAGGAGAAAAAGTGAGTGAGAGAGAGACTAGGAAAAAGTAACTAGTGGAGAGGAAGGCAGGAAGAGAATGGGAAAGAAAGATTGGTAGTGAGTGAAGGAAAGAGGCTCCAAGAGACTGGAAAAGAGAATTGTGAGAGAGAAGAAGAGCATAAGAGTGAAACTAGGAGAAAAAGAGAAGTGGAGAAAGAGAGAGAGGGAGAGAGAGAGAGAGGGGCTGGGGCAGAGACGACCCTCACATGACGCTCACAGCTCACAGCTATGGAGGGGGAGCGCATTGCAGGTAAGTGAAAGTGGGCCGTTGCACTTGTTTTGGGGTTGGAATGAAACAAGGTGGGATGGGTCTTCTTCAGGGTTCTCTAATGCACCAGGACTGGCTAAGTCATTGGACGAGAAGCAACAGCTTTCCAGACACGCTTCTTCCTGGGAGTACAGTAAGTACATTGCCACCTACCGTACTCCACCCTACACATGTCTGCATGCCTAAGGACAGGAAGTAGTAAAGCACACGTGGCTTTTTTTTCTCATGTTCAGTCCCTTTCCCAGGTTCTACAGCACCCATGGTGAAAAGTAATTTAGATGTGTGGCATGTCGCTCCCACTAATGCTAACCAATTCACAGTGCTGTGCTGGAAACATGGAGATGACAAATCATGCCATGGCTTTAGATTTTGGGACTTTGGAAGTACAGATAGTTAGATCCAGAGGAGGGGAAGAGCAACATGAAACAAACACACAGTAGGATGCAATCTGTGGCACTGTTTTTGCCAGCTGACTGGAGAACACAGGACTTTTTTATTGCATGATCTCAGAGAATTGTTCTAATTATGCTAGCTGCTTGTGTTTTTTGTTGTGGCTGTTGCTAGAGGGTTCCAAAATATGAAAACAATGTAGCTATAAAAAATATGTTAAATTTATATTCCACTCACCTAATCTGGAGAAATTTGAAAGCGACAGATCTTCAGGATCTCCTAGCTCATTTCAGGGATTTGTTTCTTTTTCCTTTGCTACACAGACCAAGCTGGGTGAACTGGCAGAGGTACTTACATTTTGAAAGAATCTTCAGCTTAAATGCTTCTCTGCTGGTTTGATTTATGACTATGACCACAGAGGCCGCTTCATAATATAGGAGCTCTTCTTAGCCACAAGGTGGCAACATTTGCTAAACTTTGTGTCAGACAAAGTCACAGCAAAAAAGGGAAGAAAGGTGCCTCTGGTGGGCTTCACAGAGATACCCCAGTCTCTCTTTTAGATACCCCATTCTCTCTTTTTCCACCTGTGGGTTATGTTCCCGCAGAGACAAACCATCTGTTCATGTGGCAGCCTGCATCAGTCAGATTTACGCAAGCTGATTACAATATCACTCTGAGATCTGAAAAAGTTCTGACTTTAGACATGATTGTCTTTTTGCCAGGGTTTGGAGGCGTCCTGGGATGCCCTTTCATTAAATTAGCACCAACAGAAGGGAACGGTTTCTTTGCCAAAATGTAATAGCGGTTTATATAAACATCAGATCAATTTCTAGGCACCATCTCTTCAAGTCAACATTT
The DNA here is from genome assembly GCF_016835505.1 of Polypterus senegalus. NCBI lineage: Eukaryota > Metazoa > Chordata > Cladistia > Polypteriformes > Polypteridae > Polypterus > Polypterus senegalus. The sequence goes on from NC_053170.1 coordinate 81,465,182, forward strand.
GATCGGTTCCCTGCTCTCCATTTTGACCCACGTACTTCCCAAACTAGATCCTATATTTGTGTTATTCCAACTGATGCATGTCCAGTACCGAGCAACTCATGCTGCTGTTTTTCTTTCTTCAATTGTCCATTGTCACTGAGGTACAAAGGTCAATGACCCCCTGCCTGCAGGACCCACTGCCATGTAATTTCAGGGGCTGGCAAATTCTCTATAAAGTATCTTCCCTGTGCTATATAAAAATGGAATTTACAACAGCAGTTTGAAGAGACAGCAAGACGGAAAGGGAAGAAGAGGCAAAGAGTAATGTGCAGGCCAGCGGGGGATGGGAGCCACTGAAATTGGATCCGTTTGTTGGAAAAGCAGAAGAAAAGTAAAGGCAAAGCAAAGGGGTCCCTCCCCCACGTCCTGTCAGCGCTGGCTGCACACTACGTCTTTGTAGCTGCACCGCTTTGCTTTGACAGGCAACTTTTCCTGCCACTGGCCAGCTCACTTGAACCATGTGGCCCTCCTGAGACAGGGTGGGGGTGGGAGGGTGGGAGGGAAGAGTCACTCTGCTCAGCTCTCGGCAGCTAAACTGACTCGGCCCTTTAGGAAGCAACGCTGGCAGGGGCCTCTCCTTCCTATTTTGGGATTTGCCCACCGAAGCTTTTCAGAGATGTCCGACTCCACAGTTAACGCTCACTTGGAAGGAATTATATCAGACTTTGAAGGTTTGTGCTGCCCTTTAACTCTCTCATTTCTCTGAAGTCTTGCATAGCAGCGGGAGGTGGAGGGCGGGCCGCTCGCAGGGACTCGGAGCAGTCGTGTCTCTTAGCAGCTTTTTCAACTTGGAGGGGAGCTCCGGAGATACTGGCCTGCACTGGCATGCTCTGGTGACTTTTTGTGTCTCCAGAAGTTTGTTTACTTGGTCCTTGCATGCATGGTCATTGACATTCACATAGAAATTTTTTTAATTGAATATCTAAAACCCCCCTGAAACCCAACAGGATCATCTTTTTTTCATAGAACAGGCCTTCTGAATGTATGCAGGATCAGTCGCCAATATTTAAAACCTAAGTGAAGGTCGTGCCAGTCCAATTGGTTTCCGTGGCTGGATGAGAAAAAATCTTGTCTGGGTAACTCACTGACCACTGCACTTTAAAAACAGCAGGGTTCATTCATAGGATCCAGCAACATAACTGTAGGCAGGATCAGATGCTTATACCCACGAACTTAATAAAGTTATTTCAGTTTGTTGCACTGAAATCAGTTGCTGACATACATTATGTGAATGTAGATAGAACCAGTATTTTGGCACATCAAGTGTGAATTTAGGGAGGATCAGTTACTAATACAATCTTTCTGAAATCAGGTAAAGTTAGCCTCTAGTATAAACAATCTGAGAAAAATCAGGTTCACTCACACCAATACAACAAATGTGAATTCTGAGAGGATTGTCTTCTCATAAAGGAACCCTGAATGTAGACAAGGAAAATACAGTAACTGGCACATCCGTTCCAAATATTGACAGGTTCTGTTGCTGGCACAGCATATGAAAAGCACCATGAATTCTGGCATGGCAAGCATGTGTATTCAAGCCCGTTGAATTTGAGCATTGTCCGTCTCTGGCATGGGCAGTATGAATAAATTCAGGTTCAATCAATAGGGTGACCATTCAGGCACTGATAGAAGTTTGCCGAATAAAGGCATGGTCAGTCATTGGCATGAGGAATTAGTTAATAATACGCAACACAAAAATAGTGATGAAAAGGAGAGACAATTGCTAGTATACACTGACGGAATATACACAAGGTACTGACAGGACACATGTAGTCAGACGGCTGGCAAGGTCACTCTTTCGTTAGTCAAAATGAAATGTTTAATCACCGTGTAGTGGTCCTAAACTCAATGTATTCTAAACATGATCATCTTCATCTCTTTTGAATATGAATACACATAAGAGCAGTCTTTATGTACAGCAAATATGAATAAGAGAAGTGTCAGCTCTAGAAAAATAACTCCTGAATGACAACAAAATCAACAACTGGAATTGGCAAGCCAAATATAGTGAGCTTCTGCTGCTGGCACAGACTATAATATACCCTACTGAATGCTGATGTTGTACACATTTGTGTTCAATCATCCTGAATTCAGGCAGGTATAGTCACTGACACAAGCAATTTCAAGACAATCATGTTTGGTCAGTAGCGTAGTCAGTCATATCCCACTACAAGCATAGTAAATAAAGGAATGGACAGTCATTGTTATAGGCAATGTTATAAAGTAAAACCATTAGAATACTACAAAAAGGGAGAAGCAACTGCTGATAGAAGTCCCACGAATACACTTGGGGTCACTCAAGTGTGCTTGCAGTCTTAGTGTAGGCTATATCAGTCTTTCAAGTGAGCAATATGAATTTAAGAAAAGTCAACGCCTGGCAAAGTTCCTTGAACTCAAGTCAAGTTAGTCATCCAGAGCACAATATGTATTCTGAACAGAGTTCAGTTCAGTCCTTTTGAATATGTACAGATCAGCCTTCAGTATAGCCAAAACAGGGAGGGTCAGGCTCCGTAAAATGACACCTGAAGTCAGATAAGATCTGTGACTGGCACAGGAAGTACCAATACAGTTAGGTTCAGGCCATCTGCATACAGTCAGGATTAGCCTTTAAAACTGCCATTATGAAGACAATGAGCGTATATTTCTATTAAAGGTCTTCTATATTCAGACAAGGTCAGTCACTAGCATATCTAATGCAAATAATACCAGATTTAGACCCTATAAAAACAGGGGTGAGCAATCTTTGGGTATAGTTAATCTGAATACAGAAAGAGTCTGTTACTGGGAACGGTCCCCTGTATTTAGACAAGGTCAGTCACTGGCACATGCAATAGGAATCCTGTCAGGTTCAGTTACTGGCACAAGTAATGTTGTTGTAATATGTCCACTGAATACTGTTATGGCAAGCCTTGATGGCATTCCATGTAAATACAAGAGACGAGTATGTGGCAATGCAAGCTCTTTGAATTCAGACACTATCGGTTAGTGGCACAGGCATTCTAAATACAAGGATGATCACTTTCTGTTATCAAAAAGAGTAGATTTTCAAGTACTAGTATAGTTTACTGAACTCTGGCAGGAGTAGTATATTCTAGTGTACATCTGAATACAGAAAGTTGAAGACTCCCTGAATACAAACTGGCATATGCAATCAGAATACAGTCAATCTGAATACAGTGTGGATTTCTAAAAGCCAAAGACTCCATGTAAGTACTCTGAGCCTTGGCACTGCCATTTTGAATACAGAGACTAGGAATTTTTTAAGAGAGATCAGAAATCTGACAATGGGGATGGCTATTTGCTGTCACAGACCCTCAGTTAGTAGCTGGTACAAACTCTCAGAAGGGATCAGCATCAGCAATGACTAATGAGAAAACTTGTAATAGCTATTCTAAAATTCAGATGATACACAGGCACTGCCAATATGAATGCAAACAAAACTCCATAAATAAAAGGTAATGTTGCTTTAAGAAAAGGAAGTCTGAATATAGATGGTGTCAGTGGCTGGTACAAGTCTTTTGAAAACTGATATGGCCATTTGTAAGTATAATGCCATTGAATTTAAGTGGAGTCAATCTCTGAATACAGTGAGGCTAGTCAGTGGAACGGGCTCACTAAATGGAGTCACGGTAAGATAAATGTGCAGTCTTTCTGAATGCAAACTGAATGTAAACCGAGTTATCTTCTGGCACAGGTCCATTGGATACACTCAGGATCAGGCTTTCTGAGAGCCACTGTAAGCAGAGGCCTAGTTTAGTCACTTGCATGAATCCTTTTAGGCATGTAAAGTGTGAAGGAAATTAATATGACAAACAGACCAAAATCTGAATTCATGTAGATAGATAGATAGATAGATAGATAGATAGATAGATAGATAGATAGATAGATAGATAGATAGATAGATAGATAGATAGATAGATAGATAGATAGATAGATAGATAGATAGATAGATAGGTTATAAAAGCACTATATGATAGATAGATAGATAGATAGATAGATAGATAGATAGATAGATAGATAGATAGATAGTATTTTGCACCCTGAAGATTTTCATTTGCTCAACATACAAAACAGAAAACAAATACAGAGCAAAATAATTAAAGAGGTGCTATTATGCATATATGCAAGACCCAAAGCTCTAAGCACTATACTATATAATAAAAAGTTAGTTTAGGTATTGCTAAAATGCATCTATTACACATTTACTCTTGTGTAACAAAACCTTAACAAAGGTTTCTTCTGGTCTTCATGACACTTATAAATCATCAGTAGATTGGTTATTCATCTCTGTGCAGCGTGGCGTATTGACATACTGGTAAAATGGTTTGTAAATATGAAGGATTCACAGGCCTTATACTGAATATATAATATCAAGAGAAATGTGTCTCAGTGAAGCCACCTCTCACCACTCTTAAGTGACATTGTGTTGTTAAGTCACATTACTGAGATAAATAAACACTTTACTGAAGCTTTGTAAGTATCATGAAGACCCAAAGAAGTGTATTTTAAGATCTTGTTACATATAAGTAAATAGATGGATGGATGGATGGACGGACGGACGGACGACAGACAGACAGACAGACGGAGAGACAGATAGATAGATAGATAGATAGATAGATAGATAGATAGATAGATAGATAGATAGATAGATTTTTGCATTACCTAAACTAAAGTGTTACCAAGATATAACAAAAATGAAGAAATATTGTGGCCATACCAATATGTTTATTGTAATTAACAATAGTTAAGACAGGCAAGATGGGAATAGTCATAACATAGACTGATGGCTTTAGGCAAAAAGATCCTTGTAGTACCTTTTAGCACACCATGGTGGAAAGAGTAAGTGAATGAAAGTGCTCCTGGACAACACTTTATGTAGAGAATGGGTAGCATTGACAATGATGTCCTTTAATAGAATAGAATAGAATGAAATATTGTTTATTACAGCTTTTCTGCTAATGCCTCCATTTAATTCAGGGAGAGCCCTTAAATGCAGTGGTCCTTATCAGTTTGTTCAGGCATTTAGCATCCTCTATGACAATGCCACTCCTGCTGAAGACCACAAAATAAAACAGTACACTGGCCACAATTAGTTACTAGTAGAATATTCCTAGTGGTTTGTCATACACAAGCCCTGTGAAAATAGTCAGACATGGACACTCACATAGATCCTCTGAACATAGTCAAGACTGATAGGAATAGTGTGAGTGCAGTCAGGGTCAGCTTTGTTGCAGGCCTTTTAAATGACAGCAACATAAACCTCTGCCACAGGGCCATTGGATATAGGCCTGTCAGACATAAGCAATGTCCTTGTGAATGTAGATAAGCACAGCAACAAAAACATGCCATTTCAATACAAGCAAGGCCAGATAAATCCATAAGCAGGGTTAGTCATGAGAAGCAGAACTTTTGAAAACAGCCATAGACACTAGCTGACTGCCAAGCAGTAAGACAGTGATTGAATTAGGATAGTATTGGAACTGGGAAGGACAGTGATTGAAGTGGGCAATCAAGAGGACTTCTAAGAGTAGCAGTGACTATGATGAAAATGAAATGATACAGTGCCTTGTCTGGGAGAGGATTAGCACTGAGAACGTATAGGAAGACATAAGGGAGCATTACCAATGGAACAACAGGACAGGGATAGAAATGACAAAACATCTAAACAGCTGTTTAAGCAGAGCTGTATATGACATGAACGTTTACGGACCCTAAAAGGGGGAAGGAGACAGAGCTGCATTAGCAAAGAGAAAGCCAGGTGTTACTGCATTAGGATTGTTGGTTAAGAGTCTGATGGCTGTAAGACAAAAAGAGAGAAAGAGAGAGAGAGCAGGGGAGAAAGAGAGTCAAGTTTCTGAGGCTCAGGGAGCCTTTCATGGGCGGGACTTTGGAGGTCTGGCTTTCATTTACTAAGTCTTGGAAGAGCATTTGAGGGCTTGTGCCAAGACAAGCAGGCGCGCCTTATCCCCAATAAGGCCTCCCAGTTTCAAGGCTGATGTTTAGGCCTCCATTCACTGCAAGCAGAAACTGTTCACTGTAAGAATTTTGAACCCTGCTTTGATTGCTCATGGGTCTCAGGAAATCTTTTTTATTTTTGACCCTTATCCATTGCCAAGAGAAAGAAGATAAACAGCTGATCATGGTCCAAGTGATACAAACTACTTTTTTCTATTCTTACTTTATCTAGCTCTAAAGAGATCTTTTGAGGTGGAGGAGACTGACACATCAACACATCCTTCTGCTCCTCCAAGAAGAATGCCCCATCCAAACTTCCGCTCAGCTCTGTCTACTTCTGTGCAAAGATCCCCAAACTCTGATCTGTCCTTCAAACCTTCTGAACCGTCCAGCCAGAGATCCCCCAAAAGCAGCCTTAAGAGGGTAGAGCTGACCAGTCCCCGTCTTGCAGAGCCAGTCTCTCGAAGGACAGAGGTTTCCATTGATATCTCTACCAAACCAGTAGAAACATCCACAACATCCATCTCCAGATTTGGGCTTCGGAGGCCAGAGGTACAGACGCACAGATCTCCAGAGGTGCTGCAGAAGCGGGTCGAGATCAGCACTTGCAAAACAGGTGACTCTGTACTGAGACGGACTGAGCCACCTGTGAACAGAGTCCCAGAACCTCCCATAAGAAAGGTTGAGCTGACAGCAACAGCCTCGGCAGGTGATTTGGCCCCACGAAGCAGTGAAATATCTGTGAGCAGACCCACAGAAACCTCTGCATCAACCAGAACAACAGAGAACAGTAACCATACAGAAGGGAACATCCAGCAAGTCCATCCAGAGTCAAAGACACAGGTCCTCAGCACCGAGACCCCTGTGGGTGAGTATCCAGATTAGCATGTATTGCTTCACTTCATCTCTTGGCTAGATATTAAGGGGCTATATTTAAGCACTGGGTGCTCTCAATGTGCTCTGCTTTGCATACTGATAATGACCTGAAGTAATAATGTCCTCAAAATATAGTGTTCTTCGTATGCGTGTGCATGTAAAACTGTGCGTAAGATTTTCACAGAAAAAAAAAATGTGTGTCTTTGGCAGTGCCATATGGACCCAAACAAACCTAAGTAGGTGACACAGGAATGAGTGAAAGTTTCTACAGTGAAGAAAAAAGCATGATACACTCAAGACCACCCCTCACATGTAGCAAAAAACTGGTGGCTTTTGCAGATGGTTGTGTCAGTGTTCAGGGAAACGTTTTTGGGGCATGTCGGTAGACATTAGGGCAAGAAACAATAGCTTCAGTGTTTCATAGCCGGCAGAGAAGGAGTGCTCAGCAATCCCATTACTAGTATACATATTTATGTTTCCTACACATGCAGAGCACTCTGGAATAGGAGGAAGAGGTATCTGCCACTTTGCAAATGTGACCTTTAGAACCTGGTGACGTGATACTTCCTTCCTTCCTTCAGCCTTACATCAACAGGGGGATATGGTCCAGCCTTTCATAGCCCTTTCACCTTTAACACCAGTAAAACTGCACCGCAGTTTAAAGTGACAAATTGTTTTTGGCTCAGATACAGGTTATTTGTCACAATTCAAGCTCTTTATGGTGCTGGGAATCCATCTGTATTCAAGACTTTGCCGAGAGGTCATTGGACTGATATGGATTGAACACCTGTCTCTCTCAACCATTGCCTCTGTCTTTTAGGCACCCATGGGACAAAATGCTCAATCCCAAATAGGCAACTCAGCCATTCACCTAGGAGAAACACATCAATTTTTAAGAGTTAATAATAATAAATATAATATATTTGATTTATAAAGTGCCTTTCTCATGATCAAGTTGCAAGAGTTCTTTCAACGTGCATCAGCTCATCCGTGAGCACTGAGTCCCCTTATCTTTAGCAATCCACTGGCTTAAAAGGCTCTCGACAGCACTCATTTCATAGGCTGGTTCCTATGAGGGTTCTTATAAGATAATATACTCAATCCTTTGCAAGAAGGACGACAACCTTTTCAAAACAAGGAAACTGATAAATCTTACCAAAGTTTTTCATCCTTCCAAAGCTGCCTTTTCCAATACATGGTTGTAGAAAGCTGTAGCCTATTCTATGAACATCAGCCCCAACAGCAGGGATACACCGTCTCCATACACAGGGTATTCTAGCCAGAGATCAAATCCAGGGGTACTGTATCAAAAGCCCTCCTTTGCGTTATTCCTGTGGTGTTGAATCTGAAAATGTAAGCAGTGGATAGATAAAGCACTTCTGATTTTATTCAAAGTTCAAGTGGTCATTTATATGTGTAAACTTTGGAAAGTGCAATCATCTCACATGGTTATAATCTCTTATTAACATTTTTATAGTTAAGTTTATATGAAGCTGGTAGTCTTGTTTTTGTTTTGTTTTTTTTTTTTTTTTGTAGAGTAGATATGCCAGGTCACAATGTTCACAATGAGCATCATACAAGTTATTAAAGTTGATGTCATGTTGTTTCTAGTATTTTCATTTGGTCTGGATAAATGAGAAGGGTTACATCAGGAAGGGCATCCGGAGTAAAATTCTGCCAAATCAATATGTGGACAAACATTTTGGATGATCTGCTATGGGGCAGCACGGGCCACAGTGGGTAGTGCTGCTGCCTCACTTCCCGTGTTCTCCCTGCATGGAATTTGCATGTTCTCCCCGTGTGGGTTTCCTCCGAGTACTCCGGTTTCCTCCCACAGTCCAAAGACATGCAGGTGCATTGGCGATCCTAAATTGTTTCTAGTGTGTGCTTGGTTTGTGGATGTGTGTGTTCGTGCCCTGCTGGCACCCTGCCTGGGGTTTGTTTCCTGCCTTGTGCCCTGTGTTGGCTGGGATTGGCTCCAGCAGACCCCCGTGACCCTGTAGTTAGGATATAGCGGGTTGGATAATGGATGGATGGATGGATGGATGGATGGATGGATGATCTGCTATGGCAACCCCTAAAGGGGGCAGCCGAAAGAAGAAGAAGAAGATGGTTTTCTGATGTCTGAAACATGTAATTATATGTATATACAGGGGTGGGCAAAGTGGGATTACAGTACATATGGAAAAAGACATGCAGGTTATGTTTATTGCAGTAGCTTTATTAACCCAATAACTTCATTAATTTTAGTAACTCAAAATAATGTCACAATGGCACAGTGCACTTAGATATAATCTCATAAGTGTTTAAATTGCCAGCCTTCATTATTTACACATTCATGTAGTCTACTTGCTAATAACAATAATAATAAGAAGAAGAAAACAAAAAGACAGATAATGCAAATAAATAATACAACAATTAATAAATTAATAATACTACAAGAATAAAAATAGTTTTGTGTACTCACAACTGTAAACCTACTTTTGCCCATAACTGTATATATTTCACTTTCATTAAAATACACATTTTCATTTTATTAAATTTTTTAAGATTTTAAAGTCTTCTGTGCTTTGCATGCTGTAGCTCTGTATGTTCACAGCTAGGATGCAAACATAAACCCACCCACAGAACAGCATAATGTTAAGCTCTTCCCTTCAACTTCTGTGGCATTGGGAATTGGGAATCCAACAGGAACAGATGTTTAGTGGAAATGGACATTTCATATAATATTCTAAGCATGTACTTAACTTTAAACTAAATATTAGCAATACATTACACGGAGGGTGGCACGGTGGCGCAGTGGTAGCAAAGCTGCCTCGCAGTTAGGAGACCCAGGTTCACTTCACGGGTCCTCCCTGCATGGAATTTGCATGTTCTCCCCATGTTTGTGTGAGTTTCCTCCGGGTACTCCGGTTTCCTCCCACAGTCCAAAGACATGCAGGTCAGGTGCATTGACGATCCTAAATTGTCCTTGGTGTGTGTGTGTGCCCTGCGGTGGACTGGTGCCCTGCCCAGGGTTTGTTTGTTTGGGGCTCCAGCAGATCCCCGTGACCCCGTGTTAGGATATAGCAGTTTGGAGAATGACTGACATACTATGGATTAGGCAACATAATGCAATACACTGATTGATCCATTCATTTTCTAAAAGTTTTCTCATTATAGGGTCATGGAGTACATAATACATGTTTAAAGAAACAAAAAATACAGTTTATTTCACAGAAAAGTTTACTATATGGGCAGCATGGTAGTTAGTACTGCTGTTTCACACCTCTTAAGATCTGTGAGTGTAGTTTTGGGCCTTATGATTGATTCAAATCCCAATTTGGCTACAGTCTTACACCCAGTACCGCTCGGCCAGGCTTTTGCTCTCCACAACTGTATAATGGTTAAAGTGGGTTCAGAAAAAGAGTTGATTCAGCTTCTTTATAATGAACACCATACCCAGATGTTTTACCAAGCCAGAGCTATACTATAATTGTATTCTCATACATGATTTATTCTTAACCGACACAATGTGGCATTGGTCAAGATCAGACCAATAGCCTAGTGTTTAAAGTCCCAGATAAAAATGCATAAGCCTACCCTCCATATCAGTCATTTAGGGAGCAGAATACAAAGCTTACCTTCATTGACTGGGCTCTGTGTGCCTCTGTTTTTTAACATTCACCTTTTCTCGTCTACATTTAGTATTCTTTTCCTTTTGCTCATCTACTATTTAGCAAAACTACTTTAAACAATTCATGTTTTCATGCACTGGAGTCTACTATGGCAGCAATGGGTGCATGGCAAAAGCCAACTGTGGCTAGAGTAAATTTTCCTTTTACAAAAAGAGAATACAGCATATGTAATTGTCAGTGAAGTATCAGACGTAATACTAATACAACAGTTTCATGCATGTATTTCTTTGTTTTATTTCTGTTTTGCTAAACAAAGTAGTAATGGCATAGTGCTTAAAACTGACTTACAAATCCTACTTTCATCTTACTGCCTGTGTGGAGTTTATGTATTCTTTCTAAGTTCACATATTTTCTTATCCCAGTATTCTTGTTTCCTCTCACATCCTAACATTAAACAGCACAGATGGATTTCTGTACAGGGTAACCTGGGCTGTAGCCCAAAACCCCATGGGCTACCGGAGACCTGAAATTAATCAAGATGTATGAAAAATATGTGTTCTTTATTTTTCAAAGAAACATTAACCCTCTTTAACCCCTTTACCGTTATCATTGAGATAACTGTTAGTCAAACACAAACTGTCATCCCCATGTTTAAGCGTCTGCAGTGAACTGCAGGCAGTAATGGAGGTTGGGTATTAAAACAGCATTTGCAGCACCAGGGTGAGCAGCATACAGGCTGTCAGAGCATAAAGGCATGATGAAGAAAGTGATTAATCACGCAGTAATTACATCAAAAGTACATCAAAAATGGACATCAACAGCATATGTAAACTACAATGCCACTTCTGAATGTGCATCGCATCATAACAATGTGGACGACTTTCTAAGAAGCTGTTCACTGATTTTTAGGGTGCCGCAGAGATGTATAAGATACAGGGGATCCATAACAGAATATCAGTCTGTTAATAAATGATGGCATGTTACATGTAATTCTAACTGAGCCCAATAGACGTGCACAATAGAACACACTGAAACTAAATTCCAGGGTGCACATGTGGTCTGATGTCAGTCATGGCTTTCTTTGCACTTATTAAGTCAAAAGCCTGTAGTTGAAATGTACTGGTCAAAAAAATCTTTATTTGAAACACCTTATGGACCACAGATGATGAGTGAAAAACATTTCACTTTACTTCTCAGTTGTTTGCATTTTGTTACTATATAAAGAGATTCCCTACACTTTACATACCTCAGCAGAATACTGTTGTTGACAAATCACCTTTGGTTTGGAAAGATCATTTGGTATAAGACAATACAAGCATCATGCAGTGGTTGAGTTGGCTGTATCTCTACTGAACATCAGATGACATTTCTTGGTATCTTAAAAAAACTGAGACTAAAGTCTGCAAATCGATGAAAAACTAAACCTGCTGATGAAATTTTATATTCATTTAATGTTTAAACTTATTTCTTGTTTTCATTGTTTTCTTTGTTTTACCTTAATAGCTGAAAATACCTTATATTGTGAAAATAATATGGTGCCATAATAATATCTTTAAATACTTCCCCTCCTTCTCTCTCCCTCACAACAGAGAGTTGGAAAATCAGACCCTATTTGTTAATAATATTTGAAATGGCATACTGTGCTCTGATGGCTATCAAGTATAATTTTAAGCTATGACATTACACATTCTCTCTCTCTCTACCTCTCTAAAAATAAATGTGAATATACACTCACTGAGCAAATTATTGTAATACTATGTAGTGCCTCCTTTTGCTCTCTTCATGGGATAGATTCCATGACATGTTGGAAAAATTTCTTTGAGATTCTGGTCCATGTTGATATGATCGCATCACACAATTTCTGCAGATTTGTCAGCTACACATTCATGCTGCAGATCTCCCGTTCTACCTCAACCTAAAGATGTTTCATTGGATTTGGATACGGTAACTGGGAAGGCCACTGAAGAGCACTGAACTCATTGTCATGTTTATTAAACCAATTTGAAGTGACATCTGCTTTGTGACACGGTACATCATCAGGCTGGAACTAGTCATTAGAAGATGGGCAAATTGTGGCCATGAACGGATGCACATGGACAGCAACAATACTCAGATGTGACAGTCATGTAATAACTGATTGGTAATAACAGACTGCGGTGGGCTGGCACCCTGCCCAGGATTGGTTCCTGCCTTGTGCCCTGTGTCAGCTGGGATTGGCTCCAGCAGACCCCCGTGACCCTGTATTCGGATTCAGCGGGTTAGAAAATGGTTGGATGGATAATAACAGACTAAAGTGTGCCTAGACAATATTCTCCACACCCTTACACCACCACCAGCCAGGACTGCACACAAGGTGGGTTGGTTGTATGGATTCATACTGCTGGTACCAAGTTCTGACCCTACCACCTGTGTGTCTCATCGGAAATCGAGATTCATCAGACCAGGCTACATTTTTCAAGTCTTTAGCTCTCCACTTTTGGTGACACTGAGGCGTCTGCATCCTGCATCTGTTCTTGTCTGATAGGAGTGGAACCCAACATGTTCTTCTGCAGTTGTAGCCCATCTGCCTCAAGGTTTCATAGTTGCACTCTGAGATGCTCTTCTGATCACCACAGTTGTACAAAGTGGTTCTGAGCCTTTCTGTTTTTTGTACCATTCTGAGTATAAATTCTAAAGACTGTTGTGGGTGACAATCCGGGGAGATCAGTAGTAATAGAAATAATCAATCCAACCTGTATGCCACTAACAATCATGCCACAGCTGAAATCACTAAAATTAAATTTTTTCTCCATTCTGGTGTTTGCTATGAGAATTTATTGAAGCTCCTGACCTGTATCTGCATGATTTTGTGCTGCTGCCAGATGATTAGATAATTGCATTGACAAGCAGGGTGCAGGTGTTCTTAATAATTAGTGCACATTTTTTAATGGCATGCAAAAGTTTGGGCACACTTGCTTAAAATGCCCGTTACTGTGAATAGTTAAATGAGCAGAAGATGAACTGATCACCAAAAGACATAAAGATAAACAGGGCACAATTCTTTAATATTTTAAGCAAGATTACATTTTTATTACCATCATTCAAAGGTACAAAACACCAAAAAAATGAAAAGGGCCTGAAGAAAAGTTTGGGCACCTGACATGGTCAGTATTTAGTAAGCCCTCCTGCCTTTGACAAGTATCACAGCTTGTAACCGCTTTTTGTAGCCAGCTAAGAGTCTTTCATTTCTTACTTTCAGGGTATTGTCACCCATTCGTTCTTGCAAAAGACGTCAAATTCTGCAAGATTCTTGGGCTGTCTTGCATGTCCTGCTCTTTTGAGATCTATCCACAGGTTTTCAGTGATTCTTAGGTCAGGAGACTGTGAGGGCCATGGCAAAACCGTCAGCTTGCACCTCTTGAGGTATTCTATTGTAGGTTTCAGATCATTATCTTGTTGTAGGAGCCATCCTCATTTTAACTTTGACTTTTTCTACAGATGGTGTGATGTTTGCTTCCAGAATTTGCCAGTATTTATTTGAATCCATTCTTCCCTCTACCATGACATGTTCCCTGCGCCGCTGGCTGCAACACAAACCCAAAGCGTGATCAATCCACCCCCATGCTTAGCAGTTGAAGACGTGTTCTTTTCCGAGAATTCAGCATCATTTTTTTCTCCAAACATACCTTTGCACATTGTGGGCAAAAAATTCTATTTTGAATTCATCAGTCCACAGGACTTATTTCCAAAATGCATCAGGCTTGTTTAGGCGTTCATATGCAAACTTCGAGTGCTGAATTTTGGAGCTAGAATGCAGGAAAGGTTTTTTTCTGCTGACTCTACCCTGAAAATCATATTTGTTCAGGTGTCGCTGCACAGTAGAACAGCACTGCAGAGTCTTCTAAATCTCCCAGAAAGTCTTTTGCCATCAAATAATGGTTTTATTTGCCATTTCTTAATAACATTACAAACTAAGGAAACAGCTACCTAAAAACACTTTCCTATCTTCTTATAGCCTTCTCCTGCTTTATGAGCTTTAATTACTTTATTTTTCAGAGCTCTAGGCAGCTGCTTAGAGCCCATGGCTGCTAATTGTGGGGACAAGGTTTGAGGAGTCAGAGAATTTATACAGCTTTGCAGTTTGCATCACCTGGGGTTTCCTAACAATGACTGTGAATAAGCCATAGCTGTAATGAGCTAATTAAGGTCTGAGACCACCTTGAGAAAAAAATTCCTGAGATCTCAAATATCTTGGGGTGCCCAAACATTTTCATGGTGCTCTTTCTCTTTTGTCCACTGTACAATTGTTCAAAACAAAAACAATACACTAATCTTGCAAAAAAATTCTGAAAAGAAATGTGTCATCTTTAACTTTATGCCTTTTGGTGATCAGTTTATCTTCTTCTAACTTAACTATTCACAGTAACAGTCATTTTAAGCAAAGGTGCCCAAACTTTTGCATGCCACTGAAAATATAGTGTATGCCACTCTTAATCTCAGGTGCTGTTTCTGTGTCTTTTTCTGGCTATCCATAAGCCTATTGCACACTCTTGCTGTCCTCACACTACTCGTCATTCTTATTTAGTGCCAGTTCAAGTTTAAACAACTACAGTACTAAGCTTTGACACTGCATACTAAGTTTTTCGATGGTACCCTCAGAACAGCTAGGTGGGGCCTCAACAATGGTTCAACCACCCCCAACAAGTCCACCCCTGCTGAGCTTGTTACAGCACTGTTGTTCCAATCCATCCCTCTACAGTATCCAGTAATGGAATAAGAAGGTATGTGTATGAAAGGGCATTGCGATAGACTGAGGTCAGACCTGGGCTTGTGCCTAAAATGTGCCTGATTTTCTTTCCAGAAAGCAAACCTTTCCTACAGCTTGCATGAGAACGATGCCACTCGCATGCACAAGTAATTCTTCTAAATGAGAAATCAGTGTTTAGACCACGATTGGATTTGAGAGTTCCCGTCCACTCTAAGTAAACACTGATTGGATGTTGTTCATGCCTGTCTAAAGAACTCTTTTTGCTAAGTGGCTCAAAGTGTGCAGGTGGCCCCTCCCACTTATTTGAGAGCGGCTGCTTTTAGAGTTTAGACTTAATCCCTAAGAAGTCAGCTCTCAAGAGCGATAACATTGATAATTCTGTCTCGCTGCTGCTGTACAATTTTAATGCAAAATACGATTGGAAAACTAGATGTAATTGGTTTCGCACTACATAGGAGCTTCTGACATCAGCGTTCAATCTGTGAAAATGACCGCGCTCTCTGTGACGTCATTTTTTCTAACCTGCGCCGTGCAGCGGTGTGTACCTTCAAATAATCTGTCCCGTGGGCGGAGCTTTCGCCCTGGAAAGGAGTGTGTCCCGTTCGTGCGCGCTCCCCATTAAGCGCAAGTTTAGCGGTTCTGAGTTGAGAGCGGAGAGCTGGCCAGAAGAGCAGCAGAGGTAGTTGGGGTTGTTATTTTCTTATCATCACATTTAATAAATGAGGGAGAAGGTAGTACGGACACAGAGTGTGTGTTTTATAGTTAACAACCCTGTGCAGGTAGGAGTCACGTTTCCAGAGCTCAGAATTGTTTGCTGTTATCATTCAAGTGGCTTCGCTTCGGTGTATGAGGATGGGGTTTTTCTGGAAGTGTAGGGGACCTACTCCAGGATATTGTATCTGATTATTATAAGAGATCATCTAGTATTGATCTTTTTAGCTGCTAATGAAAATACGTACAGAAAGAAACAGTGTGCTTCTTTAAAAAAGAAAAAAAAAAAAACCCTCATCCTTGCCAGCTCAAATCAAAAACCATAATTTTTCCATTGTGAAACCTTGACAATTCTTTTAAAAACGAGCCACGCAGACAAAGGTAAAAATGAAATACGTACTAATGAGTTGCCGCTGCATAACTGTCTCGTCCATCCGTGAGCACATTAGCAAGCAATTACCTAAATAACCAATCCATTTTAAAAAGGGGCAGAATTAATATAGAGCAAGCGTATTTACGAAAATTAATTCATCCCTCGGTATAAAGTTTATGTTAAATTCCTGTAAAAAGTGAACAAAACGTTAGAAATTTTGGATTACCATGATTTTATCTATCTATCTAAGGGTAAAAGCTGCAAGTAACACCCTGTTTGTTGAGTCCAATTAAAAGCAGGAATTTGTTGGATAAAAAGCTTTAAACTTTTCCCTCTTTTGAATTTGTAAGTCCGTTGTTAAGGAGTGATGACTGGTTACTGTTTTCATTTAGCCCTTTAAAGGGGCCTAACTTTATGTAGATTCAGATTTTTGCCTGAAGTACTTGTGGTTAACTGCAGAAGGATTATGGAAATATGCTAGTTCACTTATTTTCTGGTATACTCATAAATGTCGTGACATTTGATACCAGCATTCTGAAACCTGCTCATTCCATTTTTTGGTTACAGGAAGAGCCAGAGGGTATCCTGGCAGTTTAATGTACTACCCCTTTAAATCTAAGTAGCCCAAACAAATCTCTACTGAGCTACTGTTTTCTTTTAGCAAGACTAGTCAATGTAGGAATTAAACTTCCCAAGCAAATCTGTAAATGCAGTACTTGAAATAACTGAATTCACTGCATAAACCAATGGTAGACAAGCTCAGCTTGCATGTTGTGGGTATGGGTTCAAGAGTGTGTCTTGCTAAATGCACCCACCTCCCACATATTTCCTTCTGAAAATGTAGCAGCATATTTTATATAATGCCTTTTTCTCTATTTACTTTTACAGGCAAATGCACTTTACTGTAATTGTACCTCATTGCAAGCATCAAAGGTGCAATTCAGTTACATTCCTTTCAGCCATCTATCACAGGCCTAGGTCGTTGACTTCAGAAAGTCTAATCAGTAGCTAATTCAGTCCTGCATGGCATGTCTTGCATTGCCTGCCTGCTTTATTTACCCATTTCTGTGGTGAAAAATTCCTGAAATTGTCGCTCTTTGCTAGGAAATAGTTCAAATATAGTTTTGCTTACATAGATAACATTTTAGATTAAAATGCCATTTAAAGGGTGTTAAGTTTGATTATTTAAGCACAGCTCAGTGAATGCATTTTTTCAATCATATGTAGGTGAAAACAGCAGTGTGATGGTTGGTTTTTTGCCTTGGTGAGGTCTAAACAATTTTTTAGAAATTCAGAACACAATTCCTTAATATAAGATCACACAGATCCACACCAGTTATTCTCCAAAATAACACAGTAATTTAATAATAGTAAAGACTTCATCATAATTTGTGAATGAATATTTGGTTAAGTCAATTTTTGCATCTGTTGAGAGTATAAAAACCCAAATTTATAGTCACTTTTACATAAAATGACAAAGTATTGTGGCCATATTTTTCTTACTAATCATATTGTCTGTCATATTTTCCAGTTTGAAACTCAGTTAGTTTTGTATGTGGCAACATTTTATGTTAGTAAGAAATCTTAAAAAAAAAAAAAAAAAGAAAATACTGCTTGTTGAAGTGCATGATTTATACTGGTCAAAAACAATTGCCTTACATTTGGCATCTATTAAAATAATTAATTGTTAAAATAATTGCTACATTTTCTGGATAAAACCACAGAGTTAAGAGGGACTGTGAATAAAAGAAGTAATTGCATTTTCACTTTCTTACTTGTGTGTCTGACAATATCATTCACACAAATGAGAAATGATTGAACTGTGTGCGTGGTTATGTGGGCAGGACTTTTCCAAATCTCTTTGCATAAGCTCTTGTCTCGCGGGGTTTGAAATTTTCTCTCACGGGATTTCACTTTCACCAAACAACAAATCTTTTGATTCTCGCGGATACGCCTCTTCTTTGAGAAGAAACACTACTTTTTCCCTGATGGCAACACGAATTAGACGATCTACGATTCTCCGACTTAGTTTAAATCCGAACAATATATTCAATCTCTTTTCGCTGTTCCGTTATTACACCGAGTAATAATTTCCGTTTTTTTTTTTTTGCGCTTATGCGATCTTTACAGTCATTTTTTTGAGACCTTCGAATTTTCATACTTCCATTACCTTTAACCTGCTCTGCATGTGTACCGTGCCAACATTTTTGAATTCTTTACGATGTTCTACTTTGTCATCTCCTCTTTGTCTTTTATTTCCGGCCCTGGCCATGGTTAAATCTCTTGGCACAAAGTCTCGTCTCGTGGGATGTGAAAGTATCTCTCTGAGAAAATCACGTCTTCGAAGATATACAAACACACACAGGGCGAGTCAAAGTTATGTTAACACTAATGGATTTTTTTTTATGTTGATCACTCCTTTCCAGGTTGATGGTTTGGTTGTAGTGGACCATAGCCATGGCCTCCACACTTCCCTGATTTGACACCCTGTGATTTCTGGTTATGGGATATGGTGAAAAAGCACGTGTGTATAGCAGGAAAATTCATGATATCAATGACCTGAAGGACAAAATCTGGACTGTGATATTATCTGTTCCCCATTAAATGTGTCTCCAGGCTTTAAATGGTACTCGTTTGTTTTTTTTGTGTTGAACATGATGGTAAACAGGTTGAGACATTCCTGTAAATCATCTTGCACATACTGTATGAAGTATGTTTTGTGAATAAATTGTTTCCGCCATTCAAATGTTAACATAATTTAAACTCGCACTGTATATAAGTACTGTATCTAGAGTTTGGCAAAAAAAAGCTTGACACAGACCCAGTTGTGATATGGGAAACAATTTTGTGGTCAGATGAGACAAAGAGAGCTTTTTTTTGGCTCAAATATACAGCTCAAAAAATACCATTGCTACAGTTAAGTATAAAGCTGGCAGCATTGTGGTGTAGAGCTGCTTTTTGTCAGTAAGTACTGGGCATCTTGTGGAACTAGAAAGAACCTGTTTCAGTCCGTTTATATATAAAAAAAACTTGTGTAAATGTTCACCTTTCAGCTGAACAATGATCTCAAACACAAAGCAATAAAACCTTGGAATGGCCCGAGAATAAAAAGTTGAATGTCCTTCAGTTGCCTGGTCAAAGACCTGATCTCAATCTGACTGAGAATCTTTGGCACTATATAGAAAATTGCAGTGCTTGAGCATCATTAAACTCAACTGAACAGCCTAAGCGTAATTCTGCGGAGAAGAATATGCCAAAATTGTGGTACAGTGAACAATGTGCAAAGCTGGTGCATGCATACAACAACGGACTTAAAGATAGTTCTAAAAAATAAAGTATAGAGATGGAATACTTCTGCAAGCGGATCATTTTCTTTTTTCAAGATTTTTTTCTAACGTAAGAATGCCACATTAAGAAAACACATTGATTTTTGAATGCTTTAAAATAAAAATATAACAAGTAGCATTTCAGTGTTGATTTTTTTATTTCTGTAAAATTGGCGAATTGGTCAAGGGACTGAACTCTTTTTCATATCACTAATATAAATACTGTGTATACACACACAATATAGGTGCATTGGAATTCTTTCTCATTGCCCTTCTCCTAGGCATTTTGCAGTATGCCAGGTTAACTGGAAAAGAAAGTATAATTTTTCAAATTGCAGTGAGCCCAGGCTGTTTGAAAAATATTAGCTTCCTGTTAAGTTAGCCTGGCTCATTTCATGTCATGGCTAATTACAATGAGATGGATTTTCCAAATTGTTCACTACAACATATCAATGCATTTGAAGTATTTTGCTTATAAAGGATATACAGTATGTGATGTTTATTTCAGTTAAGCGATTTAATGAAAATATTGCTGCAGTATACATCACAAATATTACTACAACGTTCTTAGTGTTCTTGTGAAAGTCTTTGCTGCCTTAAATTTGCAGTTGAGTTTTTTCACCCAGCAGTGAGGGTTCTGTTTTGCAGACTGTATTGATATGTGGGCTATGTGTCTATATAATACTACCAGTTGCTTTATCAATAACAAAATAAAACCAATAACTTTGGAATAAGAATAATAATCCTCAAACATACAATATAATAGAAGATTAAGTTGGAAGAATGATGATAAACTGAAATCACCAGGTCCATTGTTAACACAAATATTCAGAACTGTGGCTTTTTTTTGAGTTCATATGATATTTCCATTCATCCATTATCCAACCTGCTATATCCTAACTACAGGGTCACGGGGGGTCTGCTGGAGTCATATGAGATTTGTACCAGTAAAATAATTGTATCTTTTCAATTCTATTCATATATATTTGAATATTTGCCTAAAGTAGCTTCTGCAGCCTGAAAAGTGAAAGATGCAGCAAGCAGAAGCCAATTAGGTATCAATACACTTCTAAGGAAAGTATAATATCTATCAAAAGGACAAAAATGTATTCTGCTGAAATTGGTCAATCATACATGGTAAAGTGCACATCAGGGTAACATAAATATATTCTGAATTTAGCTCTTACTTGTTTTAGTTTAAGTGGCCCTGGCTTACCGCACTGGTTGTTGAGAGTTGTTTGTCTGTGTAGGACTTCTTTGCAGCCATTCAGCACCAGAGGCTCATTCCTGCTTATCTCTGTAATCTTGCTTTGCTTGACATCTTCTTTCCTGTTTTTACTTTCAACCTCAGTATTTAAAACAACCCCTGTTGTGAAATATAGCAGAAAACAATTCACCTTTGTACAGGACACTTTCCAGTAACATGCTTGGATCAAAATCCACTTAATAAATATAATTACAATGGCTATAAAAAGTGTAAAACACCATATAGAATGTACATGTGACTATTAATTGTGATAAAATACAGTAAGTAAATGGTTTTGTATAAATATAATAGAAGTCACTTGTCAAAGTCGAGAGTAGAAAAAAATCTCCAGACTACACGGATCTCATAATAAATTTGTCACTGTAGCCCAGTGTCATTAGTGAAAGACAAGTCAAATTTTGTCTGATCTAGGTGAACTGGGTCCCCAGTCGTTTTCTAGACATGCTGTTATTCATGATTCTGACAGAATAAATTGAAGCTTTACAAATGGGTCTGGCTCTGATAATGCTAATGTCTCCTGTCCTCCCATTATTTAAAGCATCAGGGGTGCCAAGTGGCCCCTTATGACTCTGTGGAAATAGCGAAAAACGTTTGGTTAAAACTAATAACCAGAACTGTACTTTTTAATAACCACCTCACCAGCAGAAATAATAGGAGTCTGATGATCAAAGTCACTTCAGCCTCGATTTACAGTAATAGATTGTTCTTATTTTAAGCTAGGGATCTGCACTGGCAATTGGAAGGTTGCCGGTTCGAATCCTGTAAATGCCAAAAGGGACTCTGCTGTCTGTTGGGCCCTTGAGCAAGGCCCTTAACCTACAATTGCGGAGCGCTTTGAGTAGTGAGAAAAGCACTATATAAATGCAAAGAATTATTAACTAAAGGCTCAGCCTATTGTAATTTCTATCTTTGATGAATATATAAGAAGGCTGTAGAATCTATCATGTGATCTAGAGTTACAAGTAAGATACAATAAAGTGGGAGAAGGTCGTTCATGACCTTTAGTGTAAAGGAAGATTTTAATATGGGCTCTAAATGTAGCTGGGAATCCAGTGTAAGCACAGGTTTAGAAATGAAGGTTATTGTTTTATTAATAATTCTTATTCTGAAACTTAATATAGAGAAGCCATCAAAATTTGACTTGTCTGGCAGTGAAGCAATGCCATAGTCTGTTCTTCTTTAAATACTTTAACTAGCTTTTCAATATCGTATATTTTTGGAAAGTTAGTTTTTTTAATTATTTCCTTTATGAATTTAGCCAAACTAAACTTCAAGACTGTTGAATTATAAGTCTTTGTATGCCAAATTTCCACCTACTACAAGAATTTAATTTTTCAAAGATTAGTCATATTATATATTCACTTAGTGTTTCTTGTGACTTGTGGTAATGCAAAAATAGATAAAGAATTTGAAAAATGATAGGATTTACTAAGAATTATAATATATATATATTTTAATGAAATTCTAAAGGACAGCATGTTAGCATGTTCATTTAAGCTGCTGTCTCTCTGCACTGGAGTCCTGAATTCACAATCCAGCCTACCAGGTCAGGTCATGGTGTGGTGCTTTTATGGCTTCTTCATGTTTACATTGTGTGTGTGTGTGTTTTTGGTTTGTTTTTTTTTTTTGTCTCAACCTTTCCACTTCAGTAAATATCCATGCAGATTAATTTAATTAGCAGCCTCAGACACACCCTGTATTACTAACAGCTTTGTGTGCCTGCACCCTGTGATGGATTGACATCTTGCTATGGTTGGTTCCTGCCTTGTGTCTTGATCCTTTGAGAATGGCTTGCTTTATTAACTTATGCTTCCAGTTAGCACCTAAAGTCAAAGGCCTGAATAAGTATGTGGGGCCTAAGATGTACCTTTAATTCCAGTAAATAACTTGTTTTTGTCCTCCATAGAACATGTCAGAGCTGTGCTTTAGATATAAATGAAAGCATCATGAGACCGCTTGGTGTGTCCATTAGCAGTATATATTAGCAGAAACTCGCTGCTACTTTTTAACTGCAGTTCAAAGTCATCATGCACTCGTCAATCTGGTGTTTGCTCCTCTCCTTTTGGGGCCAGGCTGAACCACACCATGTTTTAAGTGGGCTACATCATTGCTTTTTTTTAACCTACTTTTTTCTCTGTTTCACAGCTCTCTACTAAAGCAAAGTTTCACAGTGCACACACAAAACTATCAGGCGTTCATTGGTTAAGGGTAGGTCAGATTATTAGCTTAAATATTTTTATTTGGGTAGACTATGATCCATACCCAATGTAATTTAATTGTGGCTGTAGATTTAAAATATTGCTCACAGAAAACTGTGCTCGGCTTACTATATTCGTTACAATATGAGAGCCAGCATTTTCTGCAAATGTCAGATTGCATGGCTATTTGGGAGGCTAAGGAAGGTAGAACTGAGGCTCCTGATGTCCAGAGGCTTTAGGTGAGCTGACTTTAAAAGGTAAAAACTGTGCTGCAACTTTAAAAGAGTTACGTGGTCGATTTGCTGGCGGCAACTCTTCCTGTTGAGAGCTTTGAAAGTTTCAGTTGGCTGTGTGCGCCAGCAAAGTGAGAGGCTTTAATTACACAAGCGGGAACTTGTGACTGAAGAAAGGCCAGCGTAAGAAGCAGGACTGACACGCGTGGGGTGAGAAAAAGTGTTCAAGCTAAATATTAGGAAAGCGAGGCCTTGGAAAGGTTCTTTGTTGGGTGGGGAGAGAAAATTGTGGCATTGAACGTGTGAGCTGACAAAGTGCAGTAAACAAGAGGCCCAAAGTGTGTATGGTGTAAGGTGAACTTTATCTATTAATGGGAATCTGCTGTCAGATGCCTTTACTTTTTCAAGATTGACAAGATTGTACTAGTGCACTTCCTGATTCCTCGTGGGTACTTTGTGTGCTCTCTCTCCCCCTCTCAGCTTGAGGTGTAACTATTGAGAGGCCCAGTAACCAGTTATCTAAAGCAGTGATCTTGATTGTTTTTTTTTCTTCCCCCTAAAGAATGAACTTCAGATGTCTTTTAGGATGACTTTAGTTTTATTTATGCTTTTAGTAGAAACTAAGTTGTGCATTTCGATATTGCAACAAAAGATACAATATGCTGTTAGAGAGTATAGAGTTCATGTTTACCAGCAATCCTAGAGAGATTTTTTTGTTTGTTCTATAAGTGATTTGTTGTAATATTAACTAAAGGTCCTTGACCCACTTGCGCCCTTAAATATTGAGAACCAGGATGCAAAAAGTAAAAAAAAAAAACTGCCTGTCACATTTTTGTGGTAAAGGATTGTTATCTGCAAAAGCTAACAGTTTATAAAGTAAAGAGTGGTGAAAGTGACCTGGTGCAACTTCACTTAATATCTTTTTTTTTCCTATCCTATGCCCAGCTGAATCTAACCAAAGAAGTGCCATGGCAGAACTCTCCAGAGAGTTACCCAGTCGACAAGTCCCTGCCACTGACTTCAGCTATGTAGGAATTGATTCTATCTTGGAGCAGATGAGAAGGAAGGCTATGAAACAGGGATTTGAATTCAACATTATGGTTGTAGGTGAGTAAATATACCTCCACAAATTCTCTTTTTTTTTGAGTATGTTATGTCTTTTGAATTTAGGTTCCTGTATCTTACTGTTTTCTTCGACCTGTTACTGGTTTCCTTTTTTGTGCTGAAGAGTAACATCTGGCAGCTGAGAGTTTGCAGTATACCAATTTGCCCTAAAAGGTCTGGAGTTTTAGTGCACGTTTATGGCGGCTATAGAAAACTCCCCTATGGAATGAGAAGGATCCGACCATTCATTTTGTTTACTGTAAACAATGGATGAAATCTGAGGAGCTGTACAAGCAGCCACTACTGTAGTGCAAAATATAAGACCTCAAGTAAGCAATATAAAATGTGTTCACATGGCAGCTGCTGGTACATGCTGCACTTAAGATTGTCGCCTTTCTCTTTTTGCCACTTGTCGAGGCTTAAGCTTATAGCCTGGGTTGGGAGCGAGGTCGGATTGGCTCAGAATGGCAAATGGTTGAGGTATGGCGAATGTAGAAACAGCTTGTAATCTCTGGTTTCTTCAGCCTGACAATAAAAGCCTTGTGAAATGAGAAGCCTGTCACAACAGCTGCATTTGCATTGTATGCTTAATTCCCATTTTAGCTAATCCTAGAACATAGAAAGTGTATTTTTTTTTTTTTAACAGCTCGCAGATTAGCTTGGACTTTTGGCAGTTGTGCATGTGTATACAAACCAGCAGAGTACTGGCACAAATATGGCTCTGTTTGTCTTTGAATTGTGAGTCATTGTGCGTGTTTGCATCAGTCGTTTCCTCATACTTGGTCTACCTTAGCCATTTCACTCTCTTTACATAGGGCAGAGTGGTCTTGGAAAATCAACTCTGATGAATACTCTCTTCAAGTCTAAAGTGAGCCGCAGGTCTGCCACAAGCACAATTGAGGAGAGAATCCCAAAAACAGTTGAAATTAAGTCAATCAGTCATGGTGAGTCCAAGAAAATTAACAGTGTAGCTCTGTGCTTTTTTGCAAGGTTCACAGTGAAGTTTTTTAAAACTGTAAAGTGTGTGAGAAATTTACAGAAATGTTACTTGTCACCACGAGTGTAACCCGCCAAGACACTGCTTTCTTTGTCAGATATCGAGGAGAAGGGCGTCCGCATGAAGTTGACTGTAATTGATACACCTGGATTTGGGGATCATATCAACAATGAAAACTGGTAAGTGTATCTCGGTTTCCAGTTTGGTCCAGTCTTATTCTCTGTGCGTCAGTAGAATATTATAATCAGAATTAGATCAAGTACAGTTGAATGTGTGTGCACTAGCCAGTACTGTATGTGTTTGTGTGGTATCATCCTTAGGTTCATATACTGTATGTGCATTTGATCAGGAGATGTTGCAGGTTGTGGCTATTAGGTGCTTTGGGAACCTACTGGTATATTTTTGCTAAGGTTATGTTGCTGGGGTAAATGTACTCATTTAGCTTTATCTCATTTTAATTTTTCATTATGTCTTTATGTCTGTATAGTTGGCAGCCAGTCATGGAGTTCATCAATGACCAGTATGCGCAATATCTGCAGGAAGAAATTAACATCAACCGAAAAAAACGGATACCAGACACCAGAGTGCATTGCTGTGTCTACTTCATTCCTCCTACAGGCCATTCGTAAGTACATTACAGCTGTTCACTTTGATGGCCACCCCAGTAGACAAACATATATGTAATAACATGTCAGTTCACTAGTATCGTGAATTCATTATCTGGTTTGACATCTTTTATTTGCAAGTCTTTGCTGCAATGTATTTGAATTTCATCGGTATAAGTTTTGTGGCTTGATGTTTCTATATTAATTAATAATAATGATTTTCGCTGGCCTTTTTTCATACTGCATGTCGCTTGTTAAGGTGTAGAATGTAGACAGTTATGGAAACACTGGTGTCTGCTTTTTAGTGGGTGGATGCTAGCTTGTATATCCTCTTCAACTAAACTTGTGAAAATTTTGCACCAGATGGTATCTGCCTACTATTACTACTTGAGTTTTACATTTGGGATTTAATTGTGTTTCTCCTTTGTTCACTATTAATCTTAACCTTTCCTGCGCTATGATACACACATGAACAATAATTCAACTAATCACACAAATCTTACGACCTGCTTTCTCTTTGGCAATTTCAATTACACCTCTCCGCTTGTTGCCTACCAGCTACGTGGTCTTCCTCCTCACAGTGCCCAGTAAGACGGGCTTGACTCCCTGTCTTGTTTGTTACAGGCTTCGTCCCCTAGATGTGGAGTTCATGAGGCGGCTCAGTAAAGTAGTGAACATTGTCCCAGTCATTGCTAAAGCGGACACCCTGACCCTGGAGGAGAGGGACGACTTTAAGAAAAAGGTAGCATATTAATTGCAGGACTTTCATTTCCAAAGAGAACAGTTTTAGAGAGGACAGAGAGCTCATCTCGTGGGCCATGGCGTCATAAGTATGTAGAAACTGTTTAGAATGTGATGTTGAAGACTAAGCAAGCTAGTTTGTAAGATATGGGGTATTTTGTATAACATTATCAGATTATTGAAATATTTTTGTTAACAACAATTTGTGTATTGTGTACATAATTTGCATATTTTTATCTTGTATCTAATTTGTTCATTAGAGTTCTAAGATACCTTGGCCAAAAATATTTGAATGATTTATGATAAGGGAATATACTTATTTTGGGTTGAAAAAAAAAAAAGAAAAAGATCATTGACTAGGCACAAAGATAAGACACATTTCAACATTCATCTGATTTCTTAGTTTTTGGTTTCTAAATGTTGACATTTTAAAAGTGATATTGAATACTTAGTGTTTTAAAGTCATATTGGTTATGTCTTCTGTGTTCATCGTTGGTGGAGAGCTGGCCAACTGACAAGAGGTTGTCTTGGATATTGGTGCTACCAGTGTGGCAAAAGCCAGAGAAAGGTCAGACAGTAAATCTCTTCACGGAGCGAGGCAGACAGCTACGCTGCTTATAAAAGAACACCTTCACATGCAAGTGTAGGAGGACAGCATTTGCTTCAAAGCAGAGGACCCAGTTATGTGAAGTGACGTGCCAATTAACCTACAAGGTATACCACATAAATCGGTGCACTGCTTGTTCATATGCAGTGTTCCCTACATGAGGCTAGAGTGCATACAGTCTGGCAAGTGGCAGCAGTTACCTGAACAGTAATGACAGAGAAAGGCCCTGCAGAGAGGCTTTTGTCCAGTATTCTACTCTCTAGACTCTAATGGAGGAAAAACAGTATTCTTGTCTGGGGAATTTAGTTCTTAAAAATACAAAGCTGTGGAGGTGTACAGTCATACGAAAAAATTTGGCAACCTCTCTTAATTCTTTGGATTTTTGTTTATCATTGGTTGAGCTTTCAAAGTATCAATGTCCTTTTAATATATGACACGCCTTATGGAAACAGTAGTATTTCAGCAGTGACATGAAGTTTATTGGATTAACAGAAAATATGCAATATGCATCATAACAAAATTAGACAGGTGCATAAATTTGGGCACCCCGACAGAGATATGACATCAATTCTTAACTGAGTCTCCTTTTGCAAATATAACAGCCTCTAGACGCCTCCTATAGCCTTTGATGAGTGTCTGGATTCTGGATGGAGGTGTTTTTGACCATTCTTCCATACAGAATCTCTCCAGTTAAGTTAAATTTGATGGCTGGCGAGCATGGACAGCCTGCTTCAAATCATCCCATAGATTAGAAGTCAGGGAACTGTGATGGGTATTAAAGAACACTGTACTTCTCCCTCTGCATGAATGCCTTTGTAGATTTCGAACTGTGTTTTGGCTCATTGTCTTGTTGGAATATCCAACCCCTGCGTAACTTCAACTTTGTGACTGATGCTTGAACATTATCCTGAAGAATTTGTTGATATTGGGTTGAATTTATCCGACCCTCGACTTTAACAAGGGCCCCAGTCCCTAAACTGGCCACACAGCCCCACAGCATGATTGAACCTCCACCAAATTTGACAGTAGGTAGCAGGTGTTTTTCTTGGAATGCGGTGTTGTTCTTCCATCATGCAAGCGCTTTTTGTTATGACCAGATATCTCAATTTTTGTCTCATCAGTCCAAAGCACTTTGTTCCAAAATGAATCTGGTTTGTCTAAATGAGCATTTGCATACAACAAACGACTCTGTTTGTGGTGTGAGTGCAGAAAGGGCTTCTTTCTCATCACCCTGCCATACAGATGTTCTTTGTGCAAATTGCACTGAATTGTATCTGATGTACAGATACACCATCAGCAGCAAGATGTTCTTGCAGGTCTTTGGAGGTGATCTGTGGGTTGTCTGTAACCATTCTTACAATCCTGTGCATAAGTCGCTCATGTATTTTTCTTGGCCTGCCAGACCAGAGTTTAACAGCAACTGTGCCTGTGGCCTTCCATTTCCTTATCACATTCTTTACAGTTGAAACTGTCAGTTTAAACCTCTGAGATAGCTTTTTGTAGCCTTCCCCTAAACCATGATACTGAACAATCTTTGTTTTCAGATCTTTTGAGAGTTGCTTTGAGGATCCCATGCTGTCTGTCACTCTTCAGAGGAGAGTCAAAGGGAAGCACAACTTGCAATTGACCACCTTAAATACCTTTTCTCATGATTGGACACACCTGTCTATGAAGTTCAAGGCTTAGTGAGATAATCCAACCAATTTGGTGTTGCAAGTAATCAGTACTGACCAGTTACATGCATTCAAATCAGCAAAATTACAAGGGGACCCACATTTTTGCACAGCCAGTTTTTCACATTTCATTTAATTTTCATACAACTAAATACTACTTCACTAAAAATCTTTGTTCGGAAAATACCCCAGTACTCAGATGTTCCTAGGAAACGAAAGACATACCACTGTTATCTTTTTTTGTTAAAAGTAGAGTAAATTATAATGCAGGCTGAGAGGGGTGCCCAACCTTTTTCATATGACTGTATGTTGGGAGTGAGTTTAGTTGAGGGTGTTATAAACTCATGTCCCTGTAGCTGAGAAGGGCTGCTCCCACCAAAAAGGTTTTCCCCAGATATAGCCAGAAATTGTGGATTTTAAAGTTCTATCAGGCTTAAGTGATGATTTGTCTGTCTACAAACAAATGCTTGACAGTGAGAAGAGGAAGACTTGAGAGACAGAGTGAGAGAAATGGTAGGCATGAAGCTAGTAGTTATTATTTTGTACTTGGAAGGTGCCACACCACCTAACATATAGGAACAAAGCAGGTTCTTTGCATTTGCTTATGATTTTCTTTTCAACGGTTTTGTTTGGATCACTTTTACTGTAAAATCGGATGCTGTTTCACATAATGCTTTTCTCTTTTGGGCCAAGGATACTTTCAGAGGCAGAAATACATTTTCTTAAAACCTGTGCTGGAAGTGTGAAGAGCGAAATAATTACACTGTTTACAGACTCACCTTTTCATTGTGCTAAATAGTTAAGATTTATTACCTTTACAAACATATCTGACAAAAAATTATTTTACCCAGAGCCTTCAGATTCAAGATTCACTGCCCTTTATTTATCTAGTCTTTGGAGCTACACATTTCAGGAGACACACAAGTTGCGATTCTGTGTTTATGATTATCTGTTGCTTGCTCTTTTTCTTGAAAAGTTGGGAAAATAGTAGACTTAGGAGATATTTTCCATTAAATTAATTGGAGAGTTGCTGTTTTTCAATCCAGTAATGTCACATTTAGCTGATAGTCATATTTCACGGAGCAGATGTTCACGTCAGGTTCTTTTTGGACTGAGTTAGTCATACTAACTCTCTTTTAAAACGTTGTCCTGTCTTTAATTGGTTCGACCTATTAATTTAATTATGTCTCCATGAAAGGTTTTGAGGAGATTGGGCTAAATTGTTGATTGATGCAAAATTTCTATATTTCCTAACTCAAATTCTTTCACTAGTTTTAAGAATGACATCTTCAGAGCTGTTGCCTGGACATTCTGGAGACATCCTTGAATTCTTTGAATTTTGACTGAATTCCTAGAGTGGTGCCAATGTCACTAATGCATCTACATTGCATTTTATACCGCACACGTGTTCAAAAGGCAAATTATTTACCAGGTACTACAGTTGTGATCTATAGCATGAGTGATGGTTTTATCATCCTTTCAAGGATTTTTTAGCCGATGTGAGTGTGCTCAGTGTTGGTCAATGTCTACATCATATGCATTTTTGGTTGATTAAGTGTGGACTGAGGTATTTTTGTAAATGGTGTAAAAATGTTAGTGTGGACAGAGATTGTTTTAGATTTAAATGTATGGACACAACCTTAATCCATACATTTAGATAACCACTTATTTCCCTGCAGTAGAAGATTAATTGAAACATTAAACCTTTCATATATGCTTGTTAATATTTGAGAATAACAATAGCTATCAGTGGCAAGGAAGAAAATGGGAGGAACAGAAAACTAAATTGATCAGTTAAACTGGATTCTTCCACTTGTCTCCATTGTTAACATTTAAATCAATTCTGTTATCTGTGTTCTAGACGTGAATACTAAGCAAATAAGTGTCTCTGTTTATTCAGATCAGAGAGGAGCTAAGTGAAAATGACATTGATGTGTACCCCCAGAAGGAGTTTGATGAGGATGCAGAGGACCACTTGATCAATGAGAAAATCCGGGTGATTACAACTTCTCTTCATTGTAGGATATTAAACTGTTAGTGTTTCTGACAGTCTCATATGCAATTACCATTCTTTTTTTTTTTTTTTTTTGCCTGGCCTTTAGGAGATGATTCCATTTGCAGTTGTTGGCAGTGACCAAGAATACCAAGTTAATGGCCGGAGGCTACTAGGAAGAAAAACTAAATGGGGCATCATTGAAGGTATCATAACTTCTCTCTTTCTGCCTTTTACAGGTTCACGTTTATAATAAGGACTCATTTTTGCTGAGTAGAGTCTGCCCTCTAGTGGTAGTTTATGCACAGCTTTTATATTTAATATATGTACAGTATACAACTACTTTTTTTGTTGTGATATTTCTTCAATAAATCTTAACACGTAAAAAAGTTATGTATGTTTGTGCATGCAAATATGCTATGACTTGATTTGTACACATTTTATGACAGTCTGCCATTTTCTTAGAAAGATCAGTACAAGGTGTACAAAGATGTGGAATAATGTTTTTGTATTCTAATCCATTCTGATTTTTAAAAAAATAAGTTATGCCATGTCGGCACCATCTTAGGCTGCTTTTTTAGAGGCAAAATAAGTGTTGAGTTGTGAAAATTCCCAGGTGTTCGCTTAGGGCAGGGGGTCGCCTGGAGGACCACTGTGGCTGCAGATTTTCATTCTAACCCTTTTTAATTGAGTGCCCTGTTTGTGCTGCTAATTAACTTCATTTTAATTGATCTGCTTTTTTAAGATTTCTCCTGAATTTCTCCACCGTTCCTCTGAATTGCTTCATTTCTTTCCTTAAATGGCACCCAAACAGAAATGAAATGTGAAGTGAGGGAGCCAACAGAAGAGCAACTAAGTCAGGGCCTCAAACTCCAACCACTTTCACTCCAACCAGCTGTTTAATGAGATGCCGATTCCTGTTGTTAATTAAACTCGTTCTTTAATTTCGTGGCTTGCAGCTGCTCTTGTGGTGCAATAGCAGACATTTCTGAAATTGTTGGATTTTCTCTTTCTAAGAGCTCTGTTCAAATGTTTTGGGGACCTGAACAGAGAGACATTCCTGAGACCTTCATCTTTCTTTATTTTCGCATACTGTATGATGGACACCAGTTGTTTTGGCTCATTATGTATCTCATTATTGTTTGGCTGCTAATTAAGGAAAAAGAAACAATTAAGGGGTCTGAGTCTTCAAGAGCAAGTCAATTAAAATGAGTTCAAAAGAAGTTAATTAGCAGCAAAAACCAGTCGCTCATTAAGCAAAGGGTTAGAATGAAAACTTGCAGCCACCGTGGTCCTCCAGGACTGGACTTGGCGACCCCTGGCTTATGGGGGGGAAAAGAGATTCATATAGTGTCCTCAAATTAATATCATTTTTTGTATGTGTGTGCACCATTTGTGGTTTGACTTCGACATCAAATGTGTTTGTGTGTTTTTGCAGTTGAGAATGTTGCACACTGTGAGTTTGCCTACCTCCGAGACCTCTTGATAAGGTCAGTGAGTTCATCTTTTTTTCTAGATATATACCACCATTTCCTGTTACTTAAAAGTTCAAGTGTAACATCTAGAAATAATTTTGTATTTGTGACTTTTCTCTTTTCTTTTTTTTTTTGCCTGCCATAACAGGACACATATGCAGAACATTAAAGATATCACAAGCACTATCCATTATGAGGCATACCGCATGACCCGACTCAATGACATTAAGACCTATACTAATGGAATGAATGGACATGAATCTACTGCTTGTGAAATGTAGAGCCATTCAGGTTTGCCTGCCCCAGTATCGTTCATTGCCAAACATCCAGGCTGATTCAGGTGATCACTGCTTCTTCCGGGACAGAGAACAAGCATATTGGAGGCAAGTGCAGCCATTGGGAGACTGGTATCTTATATTGTGGCTGCTTGTGAGCCAGATGACACCACTTCTGCTTCATTTACTCACTAGGGATGGAAGGAGTGACCACATATGCTTTTCCCCTTTCTTTTCATATTTTCTTGCTGTTTTTGAGTGTTATTTTCTCCACTGCAAAATCTGCTTGAGTACATAAAGTAACAGAGGTGCAAAGAGGTGTCTGGTGTTCTTACCATTGGTGGTTGATCTGACATATCATGATGTGCAGCACTGCCAAACCAGTGCCCTTAGGCTCTTCAGGATGGCAGCAGGAAGCATGGATATATTCTTTAAATCTCCAGCAGCACAACTATCTGAATGCCTTCTTTAACCTTTTCATGCAACCAATATCATTCCAGTCTGGATCACTAAGAATCTGTTGACAATTTATATGCACATTTATATGCAAGATATATGTTTGATACACCTTTTGTGTGAAATAAACTTTTCAGATGTACTTCTTTGTTGTGTCAGAAACTCTTGGCTGTGGAAGACTTTTAGTCTAACATTTGGAGAAAGATGACAACAAACGTAACTAGCGCAGGTGCACAATAGTGCCTTGCTTCCTTCTAGCCACGTGTGTGTAATTGTAGTTTGGTTCGGACATCCTAGTCCAAATGAGACACACAAAAGTCAATCGGAGTTTAACTCCTTTTCCTTATTCTTAGTTGACTTGGTATTAATGTATTTTAAAAAAACCACAATGCAGAACACTGCATTGTTTTTATGGGACCATTCAGAGTGAACACATTCACAGCGAGCTTTATGAAAGAAATAGAGTATAATACACAATACCATATGCATATGTGCATCTATTTTCTGAAGGTGTGTTTTTTTTCCCCCAAAAAAGTGAAAAGAGAGATAAAGAGTTCTGTGGCATAACTTGAAAGTTAATGCCCAAAAACGGACTGAAAAAACTTAAATGAAAGTTTAATGGATATAAGTGGGGGAAAACTGGCGATGGAAGATCTCAGAGGTTCTAATTGATTTTGAGGTGTTGGAATTTACAATTTACACTGCTTCAGCAGTGTACCATAAGCAAGTATATTTGTGGCAGTGGAAGACTGGTGTAGTCGCCAGAATTGTAAAAGCAATATTTTAAAACTATGTATTAGATTTTGAAACATATTGAAAGTAGAATTTCAACTAAGCAGGACACATTATTTTCAAATCATAAATAGAGAGAACTGATTATTTAATGAACATTTTTACTATAACCAGAAGATTAGATACAGAATTCAGGGTACAGTTATGTGTTTAGTCTTGCTATAGATAGCAAGTGAAGAGAACAGTTTGCAAAACCCCAGAGTAACAAAGAAATAGTTAACTTGGAAATTTGTAGAAGAATTGTTCCTTTTTTTTTTTCTTACTTTGATGTCGAAAGTAAGCCGACAGTTACCTTTTACTGTATGTGAATATTGTACCACCAGAAATGATGGGAAAGTAGCAAATTAAAAATGACTACAGCAAATCAAGGGAAGACCGAGTCAGACTTTATAAATATACAGTGTAGTGGGGTTGTAAAAAATCTATGTAGTACAAAGGTCTGCGTGAACTACTAGACTGGGCATAGTCGCTGAACACTACAGATTATTCACGGGGTACTTCTAAATAAAGTGGAGATTTTCTGAAAATGGCAGGTTCCACAACATTTCTTTAGATATTTCAGGAGAATGCTGAATTTAAGGAAAAAGAGTGTAGATAGATCCTATATGAGGAGGTGACTAATTTACAGTGTATGTGGATTGTTTCAGTATTGGATGCTAACAAGCTTATGAATTTTATTGAAGAGTTTAATTAAAGAGATTTGAAATTGATCAAAAGTTACAGAGAAGGATCGGCTGTTAGTCGATTAACCCCTGTAATCCTGAAGGTACAAGGAATTTGAAGGGATATGTTAATTCTTGGAGGGTGAGGAAAGGAGCAGTATAATTTAATTAAGACTTGAAATGGTAATTAGCTAGTCTAAAGAGAGTAGGTGTGCTGAACATTGACTACTATGCCACTTGGACTCGGTTTTCTCTTATTTAGAGCCCATGCCCAGTCACTCTCTCGGCATAGTTTGTACATTCTCTTAGTTTCCTGCATGGATTTGCTCCAAATACTTCTTTTTTTTCCTCCCACAAGTCAAAGACGTGCTTGTTAGGCTCATTCAGAATTGGCCCAGTGTGAGTAGTGTAGGTTCGGTGATGAGCTGACATCTTGTCTAGAATCAGTTTCTGCATTTCACTTGATGCTGCTAGACACCGGGGATAATGGCCCTGAAAACCTGAATGGCTATGGCTACTGCAGTGTAAACCTAAAAGTATTTAATCACTAGACAACTTGCAAATGGAGACTGGAATCATCATAGTGATTATGATGAAGAAAATCTTAAGCAACAAGAAGATAAAATAGCAATAAAATGTCTCCATGTAACATACATAATTGCTGTATTCCAATAAAGTAAAACATAGAACCCGAGAAGTAATAGCTTGCTTAATTAAGGTAGTAGTCCACCTCAAAACAGAAGTTGCATGAGATGAAATTCTGCAGCCACCATGGGCTCCCAGACCGGACCCTGACAACCACTGATGTCAGCTCTAGATTAAACTGAAATACTAACATTCAATCCAGATGTAGATGTATTAGACGTATGATGTGGGGGACATGCCTGAGATAGTCTGGAGAAAAATGTGTTACAGGGAGAAGGTTAAAGGGGAGGTAGAGGCTTAAATGGGGGGACTGGGTGGGTAAGGATGCAAGAGAATGCTGTGGAGCAAGAGTATCAGACCCAAGCCCTAAAGGGATGTAGTGACTTCTGCTTTATTGTTTTCCACCAACTTAAGGGTTTTGAATCTTAGAAATCAAGTCAATTAAGATTAAGACAAAGTGTGATTCATAAGCAGCCAAAATTGGTTACTAAGTAAGAAATTGGCCGAAATGAAAAAATTCTGCAACTGCGGCTCCTCTGTATCTGAATCTGACACCCTGATGTGGAAGAAAGGCAACGATAAGGGAAACTCATTAAAGGCAGCTGACCACTAGTAAAGACAAAATAATGGAGACGAAGATTCGCCTGCACATTACTGATCCTCTCCTAAACTCTAGTTGCTGCTGTAAAGTGTTGGAGAAATTGAAGATTAGATGCCTTTCTATTATAAAAGGAAATCCTGGGATGAGACTTTCTCAGAGATAATTTCAGGTCTCGCGAGATGAGACTTTTGGCCAAGAGATTTAGACAAGTCCCGCCCTCCTCTCAAACATTTACAACCACACCCACGATCCACTCACTTCTCATTCACGTGAATGCTATTCTCAGACACAGTTACACAGGGTCGGAAATAAAAAACATAGAGTAGAAGACAAAGAACGTTGTAAGAATGTTGTTGGCGCGATACACATGCAGAGCAGGTTAGGGATTATGAAAGTTCTAAAATTTGAAAGTCTCAAAAAAATGATAGTAAAGATCGCATTAGTGCTAACACGGAAATTATTCACAGAACAGTGAAACGAGATCGAATATATGGACATAGGTGATATGACAGAAGTATGTAGATATTGTTTGGCTTTAGACTTTGAGTCGGAGACTTGTAGATCGTCTAATTTGTGTTGCCATCAGGGAAAAGTAGTGTTTCTTCCCAATGAAGAAGTGTATCCGCAAGAATTAAAAGATCTGTTGTTTGGTGAAAGTGAAATCTACATACGCATGTGTCAGAGACGTGAAGTGGCTGGAGCATAGCGCAGGTCAGGGGGTTGGCGAGCGAAGCCCCCTAGTATTTGTAAAGACAATAGATTAGTTAATCTCCATTTTCACTGCAGCATGTGACCAAAAGACATGATCATCCAATACCCCGTCGAAGAACCCAGGCATGCCAAGAGCAGAAATAATTCTTTTTAAGTTATATACTTTGGTTCGGGCCACCAGATCTGAGAGGTCTATGAAGGTGGGATTGTACAATTGAGGACTGGAGCAGACAACATCCACCCAAGCCAAATAATTCACCTGAGGTTTCATGGGGAGTTGATATCTATAGTGGTACTCAGGTACTTGCAGACTTGCACAATCAGAAACAATTTATGTGCATGGAAACAACTGAGAGATGGTACAGTAGGAAATGCAGAGAAAGGAAAATCATGAAATGGAAAATTGTTTAATATAAGGAACTTCAGCGTGTGTGGCCATCAATATGAGTAGGAGAGTGATGAAATCTCAAAATGGACGAGCTAAGCTACAATCATTATGGATCTTGAAATAACCAAGGACGAAAGGAATATAACAAGAAATTCAGTGATCTCTGAAAAGAAGGAAATCCATAGCCTGGGAAAAGCTTAAAAAACCAGGCGACTTGATCGTGTCATGCAATAGTTGAAGAAAGAGAAAAGGAGGCGTGTGAAAAAGAATGGATATGGAGATTTATGTGAATAAAATGGTAGTCATTGGAAGAAGTAAAGTGAACACATTGAAAATCCTGATCGGTTGCCACATTTCTGGAAAATGGAACAAATCAAAATGAAGACATTTTAGGCAGCAAAGGGAAAAAGCTGATAAAATAAGCCAAAGGGTTAAAGGTGTGAGATCAGAGAATGTAATGGCTGTTGAAGCAGGCAGTGCCAGGACAACAAGCTCATTCAGTTCACGGTATGTGCACATTGCTTTTCCCTCATAGTAATTCAATTTCTGTCTATCTGGATAGCTCCAGATGTAGTAAGTCTTAAAGATGCCTTCCAATATGTCTGCCTGCTCCCTGCGAGCACATATTTGTAAATGTTCAGGGGAAGCACATTGTGGCAATACGTGATGCACTTCTTAAGACATTTATTGAAGAAGTTAAGGCTTATGGTGGAAATTATAGCCTTGCCCTGTTCCCAGCAAAGTGTTTTGCTAAAACCGATGTACTCCAGAAGTTTCTAATTACTGGACTGAGCTTTAGGGATCCTGCGGTGCTATAGGAAAGTGGCAAGGAAGCTTCAGGGCAAGGATCCATTTCTATAAAAAGCCCTTGCTTGGCTTTGCTTTGCTGACCAGGATGCTTGCCAAATGGAATCTCGCATGTGGGAGGAGAAAAATCTGCCTGGAAGGCTTTAGCTGCTGAGGGACCTCCTCGCTGTTCACAGAGACGGCACAGGATGGGAGGCTGGCTTCTGTATCATATCATTTAGACAGGTCCTTCTCAAATTATTAATAATCTTTACTTTGTTCTCTCCAGGAAGAAACCTGTAGGATACCTCATGTCCAAGTTTACAAGTTAGGTCTGCACTGTTATCTTCTGCATAGTCTGTAATGTATGTTGTACTCTTCATGTTTCAGTAGTTAGCTGTGGTGTCCTAGAGGAGCAGAGCCCTGGGATTGATTCAGGGTATGTCTGTCCGGAGTTGGCATATTCTTTGTGTGTGTGTGTGTGTGTGTGTGTGTGTGTGTTACCTTTAGGTTAAGAGCTAAAATCCTGGAATGGACTGACAACATGGCCAGGGTTAGTTCCCTCCTTCTTGTGGTTGCTCTCGGGATGGGCACCATCTCTCTGTGACACCAAACTGGATAAACGGATTAGAAAATAGATGGGTAGAAGGATGTTAGTCAGCGCAGCCTTGCAGCTTAAAGAGTTAGAAACTAAGGTTGCAGTTTTATTTCATTCCCAGCCACTGACTCACTACATGACCATAAGTGAGTTACTTAACTCGCATGTGCTCAAATCATATCAATATGTTTGTGCAAATTTACTACACACACACACACACACAGAGAGCATCCACGTGGCAACATTACTGTAGCTGCTCTCATATCGAGTCCTCCTACAGGCTCTGCAGTGCTGCCACTCGCCTTATTTCCTCCGGCCATAATCTTTGCACTCCTTGTAAGAGAGCAGTTTGCACAAACCAGTTTCAGACACACGTGCCACTTTGGAGGATGGCTTATCCTTAAGTGTTTTTGTCACCCTGTAATGTCACATTGCCTTGGGCCAGGCCCTACTGTCACTAGGGTCCTCTAATCTGATAATTGCTTCTAATCCCCAAATTAATCCACAGAGCAGAGCAAACTCTCGCTACACCTGGACTGCACAGACTACAGACCTACTTTCAGTAAGCTGGTGTGTGGGAGGACTCAGGGCTTTTAATGGCCAGCCTGCCATGGGGTATTTGTTATAGGGCTTATAAAAATGAAATGAGCTTGAGCACAAATACCAGCCCCAGCCAGACTGGAGGCTAATTGGATTAAGAAAAACGAAGCACGCTGCTAACGTTTTGCTTCTGACCCTAAAAAATGATGCCAGATTGAATCCCCTTTGTGCTACCAGCATACAAATGCAGGTC
This sequence comes from Polypterus senegalus, assembly GCF_016835505.1. Classification (NCBI taxonomy): domain Eukaryota; kingdom Metazoa; phylum Chordata; class Cladistia; order Polypteriformes; family Polypteridae; genus Polypterus; species Polypterus senegalus. Next base: position 81,504,426 of record NC_053170.1, read on the forward strand.
AGGCGTGTGCTTCCAGTTCTATTCTGATATTTTTGTATATCCCTGTAAACATAAAATGTTAAGGGTGACAAAAGTATTATTAATATGCATTGTGGAAAAGGTGCTATATCGGCGCCAACCTGACACAGACTCTACACCAGAGGCATGTCAAAAGGGTAACAAAAATGTATTTTCTTCAGCCGTGGGGCACATCTTCCCCGTGTCCCACAGGCCCTACATAGTCCCCAAAACACACTCTTCTTCCTCCACTCCTCCCAGGCAGTTTTGTCCTCCTCCTCCTCCTCCTCCTCCCGACTCTGGCGCCCCGAGGAGTGGCTGCTGCCTGCTCTTATAGCCCACCATGAAGTGCTCCAGGTGATGATTGACCTAATTCAGGCTGCACTTCGAGTGTGACTGCATCACAGCCCACATGGGCTCAGGAAGCCGTGCAGCTCCCCCTGGCTCTGGTGTTCCATGATTGTGTCCCCAGTGCAACCCAGGGGAGCTGCCACCAAGCGTTTTGGGGGACGTAGTGTGTAGGCCATGTCTGTTCTCCCGGATTCAGTGCCAAAGGAGCGTCCTGACCGGGCATGGGTCCAGGCTGTCCGCCACAGCATTTAAAGCATATGTTAGTATTCTGTATCAAGTCCCCTATTCATCAATAACTTTATTTTCCATGCTGGCTGATATCATTAACAGTGCATATTAATCAGTGATGGAGTTTTTGGTAATGGTATTAATTCATATACTCACTGGCCACTTTATTGAATACATTTGCTTAACTGAAATATCTAATTAGCCAATCACATGGCAGCACCTCAAAGCATTGTGGCCTGTAGACATTGTCAAGACGACCTGCTGAAGTTCAAACTGAGCATCAGAATGGGGAAGAAAGTGGAAAGAAGTGACTTTGAACGTGGCCTGGTTGTTGGTGCCAGGCGGGCTGAAATTGCTGATCTACTGGGATTTTCACACACAACCATCTCTAAGGTTTAATGAGAATGGTCCTAAAAATGGAAAATATCCAGTGAGTGGCAGTTCTCTGGGCCTTGTTGATGCCAGGGGTCAGAGGATAATGGCCAGACTGTTTCAAGCTGATGGAAAGTCAACAGTAACTCAAATGATCACTCGTTACAACTGGGGTGTGTAGAAGAGCATCTCTGAACACACAACATGTCAAACCTTGAAGCAGATGGACTACAGCAGCAGGAGACCACACTGAGTGCCACTAATGTCAGTTAAGAACAGGCAACTGAGGCTGAAATTCACACGGGCTCACTAGAATCGGACAACAGGAGATTGGGAAAATGTTGCCTGGTCTGATGAGTCTCGAGTTCTGCTGCAATGATCAGAATTTGGCATCATCAAAATGAAAGCATGGGTTTATCATTCCTCGTATCAATGGTTCGCGCTGGTAATGGTGTGGGGGATACTTTCTTGGTACACGTTGGTCCCCTTAGTACCAACTGAGCATCGTTTAAAAGCCACAGTCTACCTGAGTATTGTTGCTGACAACATCCATCCCTTTATGACCGCAGCATACCCATCTTCTGATGGCTCCTTCCAGCAGCATAACGCGCCATGTCACAAAGCTCAAATCATCTCATACTGGGGAGATTTGCAGTATGGATGTGAATCGGACAAATCTGAAGCAACATTTCAATATGAACCAGAATCCCTGATGGAATGTTTCCTGCACCGTCCTGAATGTATGCCATGAAGAATTATGGCAGTTCTGAAGGCAAAACGGGGTACTAGTAAAGTGTACCTAATAAAGTGGCCTGTGAGTGTATAAACAATGTAAGAAATGAGTGAGGGATCTCTGTTGCATGGCCTGCCCGGGGACACAAACTTAATGTAAGAAGAAGAATTGACTGATTAATGTTAATCCATCAGTTAATTAATTATCAGTTTGGCCTTTGACAATGCCAGTAATGAATTCAATAATTTGGTTAGGCATCCGGTTTATTTTCCTTACCTTTCTCTGTTGGAAGAGTTTCCAGCCATTAGACTTGTATCAAGGTAACCAAAGCCTGCTTGTTTTAAGAAAACGATAATGCAATTTATTGATTAACACAAAGATTATAGAAATATGGTAACAGCATATATACATTTCAGACCAAAGTGTGTGTGTATATTTATTTATTAGGAGGCCCCGCCCACTGCTCGCTTTGCACGCCAAACTCGGGGGCGGGCGCTGGGCCCCCATCTATCCCACAGCTGAGCCTCTCTGTTAGAGAAAGCAATTGTATTTAAAGATACGTATGGTACGAGCCCCCCGGCGCCTTTGGAGCCCAGCCCCCAGTTGCGGCCTAGTAGGCCACCCCACGACTTTCTTGATATTTTAGTTAATTATTTAAAAACGAAATTAGAATCTGAAAGTCTAACAACATCACATTAAAGTTCGATAAATTCTGAAAAGAATGATACCAAACATATATATGTAGGTTTTAAAATAAGTCTGATTTAAAGCGTGACAAAAAACGTCACATAAAATCGTTTTAGGCACTTTTAGGCTTAGGATTTTATATATTGAGAGAGTAGAATTATTATTATTTATTTAAAGTAAAAAAAGCCTAATTTTCCCCAGGAGACAAAAAGACTATTGACATAAAAGAGAGGATATAAAATAGACGAGCCTGACAAACCTGACGCAGAAGAGTGCTCATTTATGATGACATGGCTAAACAGTTAAACAATACCAGAGTCTTTAAGATTGATGCCCAACGTGTGGTATCACTATTGTTTCAAGTGGAGAGCTCTTTTTACATTGTCCACTTTTGCTACATTGTCCATTTTCCATGGTGTGCTGTGAGGCTGTTTTTCTCAGCTCTTCGTTAGGCTCTTTGCTTCATAGGGAAAAGCGTTACTCTTTCTGGCCTAAGAGTGAGGCCACTGAAGGTCCCTTCTTGAAGTAATGCTTCCTTGTATCTTCTCAGACTGGGCACAGTCACTGGTACAAAGCTTGGCTTGGCAGATTGGATCTTAAGAGCTACTTCAGGGAATCCATCTCCAAGGCTCTATGGAAAGTATATCCTCAGACAGAGAGCAGCTTCTCACACCTAAAAGAGAGTGGCTTGTCGGTGTTCAGATCCTCGGCTTTCAGCTAACCTAAAGAGAAAGAAAAGATAAACACAGCTAGTTTTGAAGGAAGGTGTAACCCAGTGGCAGTTGGTGAAATAAATTTGGACGGGGATGCAGCTTTTGGGGGGAAAAACTGAAGCAGCATTTATCTATTATCAATTATATAGCTTTTCATACTACATATCTATCTATCTATCTATCTATCTATCTATCTATCTATTATATAGTGCCTTTCGCATTATTACAGTATATAAAGACTTTCACATCTATCTATTATATTGTGCCTTTAATATCTACCTCTATGGTCGTTCCACTGCGGTGGGCTGGCACCCTGCCCAGGGTTTGTTTTCTGTCTTGCACCCTGTGTTGGCAGGGATTGGCTCCAGCAGACCCCCATGACCCTTGTAGTTAGGGTATAGCGGATTGCATAATGGATGGATGGATGTTACAAAAGAGTTTGGATAACTTGGCTCCTGGGGCTCCATGCCTACTGACACTCACATCCAAATTTTTTTAATCTAATCTGATTGGACAATTACCGCAGATTCTGTAACTTTTCAGTAATTATTTACTGCTCTGATGCTAATCTTTCTGATCATAAAATAGATCATTACGATAGCAATTGATGAGAAGAATTCCTAATTAATTGCAGAATGACGGTATTTGAGGGTTCCTGTAGATCACGGGTGGGCAAAGTCGTTCCTGGAGGGCTGCAGTGGCTGCAGGTTTTTGTTCCAACCCAATTGCTTAATAAGAAGCCCTTATTGCTCAAGTAACACTTCTGCTTCATTTTTATCTGTCACTTGTTAGGATTTTGAACCCTTATTGCTTATTTTAGGCTTAAACAGCTGTGTTCTCAATTGTTAATGGCTCCTTGCTAGCAATAAGATTCAAATGACAAAAGAAACCGGCAGTCCTCCATTTAGCTTGTTTCCATTTACACCTGTGTGTATTTGGTTGAATTAAATGAATAATTAAGCAACTGGTTAGAACAAAAACCTCCAACCACTGCGGCCCTCCAGGACTGACTTTGCCCACCCCTGCTCTAGAGTGTCTCTTTCTCTCGCACGATTTGGCTCAAAAACTAATCGGCACATCGTCATCTCATAACAGGTTTAAGTCTGGCATTTTTCCATGCAGCCATTTTAGATCTAGACTGTCCTCAAAAAACTGTGACGCATAGACAGACACACATACCCATCATTGAGATATCAATGTTATCGGTATCAGGGGACCCTAAAACGTCAGGACCTTTCGAAAACCGGAGAGTAAAATGTTTAACAAATCTAAAGCTGTCGCTCCTCCCTCATTGATGATAGGTTATTGCGGGGAGGGCACAAAGCAAAAAAACCTAAAACAGTGCTAATTGGCTGCCAATAAATGGGAGAGTATCGGGGGTGCGGAGAGGTGTGTCCCCAGAAAAATCTGAAAAGCAACCAAATAAAGGGGAGCCTCAAGTCACCTGCTTGCCAAAAGGTCAAGGACTTACATAGACTCGCATTTGACTGGCTCCTCGGTACTCAAATGTGGCACTTGGTGCCACGGCCCACCTGCCAAGTTGTTTTGCCTGCCTAAGGTAAAGTCATCCCTGATGGAAGATCGCAGGAATCGTGCGGTAGAGGGGTCCTTTCATCGGATTGGCTGGCCCAGCACTGACTCAACTGTGGAATGGCCAATAGGGGGAGGCCATCAGCTTGATGGCTGATGTCTCCAGGACTCTAAACAAATCCAAACCATATTATGGGATATCATCTACTGTTAAATTCTGCTCCGTACTTGTAATATTTTTATTTTTATACTATATTGAGGATTTGTTCTGATCTGTGTATTGTACTGACCCCCTTTGTTTTGACACCCACTGCACATCCAACCTACCTGGAAAGGGGTCTCTTTTTGAACTGCCTTTCCCAAGGTTTCTTCCATTTTTTCCCTACAAGGGTTTTTTGGGAGTTTTTCCTTGTCTTCTTAGAGAGTCAAGGCTGGGGGGCTGTCAAGAGGCGGGGCCTGTTAAAGTCGATTGCAGCACTTCTTGGGTGATTTTGGGCTATACAAAAAAAAATGGTATTGTATTGTATTGGGGCGGCACAGTGGCGCAGTGGGTAGCGCTGCTGCCTCGCAGTTAGGAGACCTGGGTTTGCTTCCCGGGCCCTCCCTGCGTGGAGTTTGCATGTTCTCCCACAGTCCAAAGACATGCAGGTTAGGTGCATTGCCGATCCTAAATTGTCCCTTGTGTGTGGGGGTGTGTGTGCACCCTGCGGTGGGCTGGCACCCTGCCCAGGGTTTGTTTCCTGCCTTGCGTCCTGTGTTGGCTGGGATTGGCTCCAGCAGACCCCCGTGACCCTGTAGTTTGAATGCAGAGGGTTGGATAATGGATGGATGTATTGTATTGTACTGGCACCCTTCATGCTGTTCACACAGAAATGAAACAAATACAAGTCGGAACCAATTTTTGATGGATGTTGACATGTGCCAACACTAGGTATGCTGTGCACAAATTTATTTCACAATTATTTTAATGAATTAATTTGAGTTTTTAAAATATCTGGCTGGGAAGGCGCCCTGCATTACAAACCACCACTGATGTAACCACCAGTGATTGGATCGAGGTTCCCTTCCAGTTACAGATCCAGTACCTGCTTATAGGTGTGTGTGTCGTTTAGATAGATAGATAGATAGATAGATAGATAGATAGATAGATAGATAGATAGATAGATAGATAGATAGATAGATAGATAGATAGATAGATAGATAGATAAATACTTTTATTAATCCCAATGGAAATTCACATACTCCAGCAGAAGCGTACTGATAAAAAACAATATTAAATTAAAGAGTGATAAAAATGCAGGTAAAATGGACAATAACTTTGTATAATGTTAATTTTTCCCCAGGGTGGAATTGAAGAGTCACCTAGTGTGGGAAAGGAAAGATCTCCTCAGTCTGTCAGTGGAGCAGGATGGTGACAGCAGTCTGTCGCTGAATCTGCTCCTCTGTCTGGAGATGATCCTGTCCAGTGGATGAAGTGGATTCTTCATGATTGACAGGAGCCTACTCAGCGCCCGTCGCTCTGCCATGGATGTCAAACTGTCCAGCTCTGTACCTACAACAGAGCCTGCCTTCCTCACCAGTTTGTCCAGGCGTGAGGCGTCCTTCTTCTTTATGTTGCCTCCCCAGCACACCACCGCGTAGAAGAGGGCACTCGCCACAACCGTCTGATAGAACATCTGCAGCATCTTATTGCAGATTTTGAAGGACGCCACCCTTCTAAGGAAGTATAGTCGGCTCTGACCTTTCTTACACAGAGCATCTGTATTGGCAGTCCAGTGCAATTTATCATCCAGCTGCACTCCCAGATATTTATAGATCTGTACCCTCTGCACACACTCACCTCTGATGATCACGGGGTCCATGAGGGGCCTGGGCCTCCTAAAATGCACCACCAGCTCCTTGGCTTTGCTGATGTCCAGGTGTAGGTGGTTTGAGTCGCACCATTTAACAAAGTCCTTGATTAGGTTCCTAATTTAATATTTAAGACGGCCACTTAAATAATCAATAATCTGCTACATATATGTTAAACCAATAGTGCCAGACTTTATATAAATGGGAGGCTGATTGTGTCACGTCTGTGTGACACTCAATTTGCCATCTGCATTCTTATAATAGACTTAATATACCAACAGCCTGTACAGAAAAGAATTAGCATTGAAGCAAAACTAAATACAGTATGATTGGGCTGCATGTTAAAGTGAGGATGATTTTATGACCAGCCTGCATGTCAAAGTGACACTGTATATGCCAGGCTCTGTCTCTATGCAAGACTGATTACTTTGGACTATTCATCAGTGTGATTCTGAACATGTCAAGCTTGGTAATTGTCAGTCAGTCATTATCCAACCCGCTATATCCTAACACAGGGTCACAGGGGTCTGCTGGAGCCAAACCTTGCCAACACAGGGTGCAAAGCAGGAACAAATCCCAGGCAGGGCGCCAGCCCACCACAGGGCACACACACACCAAGCATACACTAAGCTCACACTAGGGACAATTTAGGATCGCCAATGCACCTAACCTGCAGGTCTTTGGACTGTGGGAGGAAACCCACGCAGACACAAGGAGAACATGCAAACTCCACACGGGAAGCGAACCCAGGTCTCCTTACTGCAAGGCAGCAGCGCTACCAATGCGCGACCATGCTGCCGCTTGGTAATCGTGTTAGACTAAATGTGCCAAAGTGCAAATCTGTCTGAGGGTGGGTATCGATGTGACAAAATCTGACAGGCTTGATGCTTGTGTTAGAAAAAATGTGTCAAGCTGTGTGTTTGTGTAAAATCGATTATTCCAAATGGGGCATCGATGTAAGATGGAATAAACCAGGCTTTGTATCTGCAGTATGCTAGAATAAATGTTCCATGCCTGGGTGATATAGGAGAGCAGAATGAGACAGACTGTGCCAGGCTTCATATATTAGCTAGACTAAATATACTAAGCTGCCTGTGCATGGGAGACTGATTATTCCAGTCTTAGGCATGTTAGGCTTCATGTTTGTGTTGAACTAAATGTGCCAAGCGTCATGTCAATGTGAGGCTGATTGTTCCAGGATGAAAATGAATGCAAGAGTCCGTCTGCCAGACCGTATGTCTGCAACTATGTAAATGTAATTGTTCCAGACTGTTTCTCCGCAAGCCTAAATGCATTAGGGTCCACAATAGTGTGAGACGGACTGTTCCAGGCTGAACGTCACTTCAAGACTGAAGGTGCCAAGCTGCATGTTTGTGCAAACGTATGGTGCCCAAGTGTGTCTGAGTCTGAGTGCAAGAGTGAACATGTCAAGCTTTTAGATTTATATAAGACTGTGTGTAAAAAAGGAAATGGAATTGCATGACAGACGATAACTCCATCTCTGTTCCACTCCAATCACCTCTTCTGGGGCCGACAGCACAGTGTGTCTCTACGCCCCTCTACAAGGACTGCCCCCTCAGCCCTTACTCTCTCCCCCCACTCCTTCTCCTGACCTGCATCGGCATGTTTGCTGCAATCAACATTTTCCACTTTCCTGCTGGCTGTCACCTTGGAAACACTCCCGTGATGGTGGTGGTGGTGGGGGGGGGAGGCGGTGGGATGGTTCAGCGGGGAGACAGATGCTGCTTTGCGGCCTGTCTAACTTCTACTGTGAAGCTAATCTGAGGAGAAGCTCGCACGGCAAGATGTACAATGAAGCCCAATGCCAAGGCTAGAGACCATTCATATGTTTCCTTATACTTGGATGCCCAGTAGCTTACATCACTTAAAGGCTGGTGTTCGCTTACACTCATCTTCCTCCAGGGCTGAATACAATGACAGAAGGCACAAATGCATTTTCCTGCCACCCTATTTCCCCCAAATGAAAATTCTGCTCAATTTCAATTGTAGCTTCATTCTTGTTAGGATCAGACACTTTTGAACACATCATTTAGGTGACATCTCCATGACATTCAATGGCACCAAAGAAATGTCTCACGGTGTTGCTCCAAGTGAGTCACATAAACCGTCCATGCCGTGTTTCTTCTTCCTTCTTTTAATACTCTCTGAATGTCAGCATATAATGCAGACCTTTCCAATGTTCCAATCAGGTTCTAAAAGGTTAAACTGGAATGGAATCCTGTTTGGATTATTTTCTTGTATGTGCAGGTGCCCGTTTGCTCACCCTCTGAAAAGCAGTGCAGCATGTCAGCCAGTGCCTATACAGACTGAATTATCATGTTTCTCCATTCCAGTGACCTTGGGGGTCGTTTACAGAAAGGTGGCATTAATCAAAATGACACTCCCAGAAAGACGGGAGGCGGAGCAGCTACAAGAGTTATGCGGAATGTGTGTGTGTATGTGTGTGTGTGTGTGTGTGTGTGTATGTGTGTGTGTGTGTGTGTGTGTGTGTGTGTGTATGTATGTGTGTGTGTGTTCTCAGGCGAGACACGCAGAAAATGGGAGTGTGTGTACCCAGCGGGGAGAGAGAGAGAGAAAGAGAGAGAGAGTAATGAAAATGAACACACGGTCCAGATAGCCTCCCCATTTTGGCTCACACTGACTACCACGGTGCTTTTTCTGTAGCCACTGGAGGGCAGTAACTGTTTCAGTCAGACACCCACACACTTACAGCTGATGCAGATTTGAAAGCGAGTATTAATTTAGATTCAAAAAGACAACTAATTAGGTTTAATATGCAATACATCTTATTAAGCCATTGGTCCCCAGGATGCAGTTGCAATGTGTGTGTGTGTGTGTGTGTGGGGGGGGGGGCTTCAGAAGACACAATATATTTGCGGCAATGTGAAGAATGTAATTGGAAGCTACCACAGTGTGGGCAGCCAATCCCATGACAGTGCTCCTCCTTCACCTCAGCAAGCCTTCTCTGGTTTCGGAGGCCTTAGCATACCATTGCGTCTTTGACTGAAGAGGCTCCTGGCCGCTGTTCCTATTAAAAATAAAAAAGAATAACCAACACATAAACGTGAAAAGTGAATTACACGTCGTGCTTTTCTCCGCAAGAAGCTAGTGAGAAGGGACTGATTTCTTCTCAAGAACAATCTTTTGTCTTATATGAAATGATTTCAGTAGAGTTGGCTAGAACAGTAGGAATTGCTCTTGACCACTAAATCACCACAAAGCACTGACAAGAACGTGAACAAACAAAAAAGACTATTATTTTAAAACATTAACCTTATAGGTGTATTTTTGAAGAATTATTTCCACATTCCTGGACTAGTTTTCCACAATAAGTCAGTGTGGAGTGAAGCAGGAACCTTGCGGCCCCATGTTCAGTTCACTAGTAGACACCGCTCTCCTCTTAATACAAAATGTCAACACATTTCCACCCAAACTCCATCTGTACTTTCATACCACCATACATCCATCCATTTTCTAACCCGCTGAATCCGAATGCAGGGTCACGGGGGTCTGCTGGAGCCAATCCCAGCCAACACAGGGCACAAAGCAGGAGCCAGTCCTGGGCAGGGTGCCAACCCACCGCAGAACACACAAAAACACACCGGGGCCAATTTAGAATTGCCAATCCACCTAACCTGCATGTCTTTGGATTGTGGGAGGAAACTGGAGGGCCTGGAGGAAACCCACACAGACAACATGCAAACTGCACGCAGGGAGGACCTGGGAAGCGAACCCAGGTCTCCTAACTGCGAGGCAGCAGCGCTACCACTGTGCCACCGTGCCTCCCTACCACCATACAGTCATATGAAAACGTTTGGGCACCCCTTTCAGCCTGCATTATAATTTACTGTACTTTCAACAAAAAAGATAACATTGGTATGTCTTTCATTTCCTAGGAACATCTGAGTACTGGGGTGTTTTCTGAACAAAGATTTTTAGTGAAGTAGTATTCAAATAAATCAAATGTAAAAAACTGGCTGTGCAAAAATGTGGGTCCCCTTGTAATTTTGCTGATTTGAATGCATGTCACTGCTCAATGCTGATTACTTGCAACACCAAATTGGTTGGATTAGCTCGTTAAGCCTTGAATTTCATAGACACGTGTGTCCAATCATGAGAAAAGGTGTTTAAGGTGGTCAATTGCAAGTTGTGCTTCCCTTTGACTCTCCTCTGAAGAGTGACAGCATGGGATCTTCAAAGAAACTCTCCAAAGATCTGAAAACAAAGATTGTTCAGTATCATGGTTTAGGGGAAGGCTACAAAAAGCTATCTCAGAGGTTTAAACTGTCAGTTTCAACTGTAAAGAATGTGATCAGGAAATGGAAGGCCACATGCACAGTTGCTGTTAAACCCTGAAGGTCTGGCAGGCCAAGAAAAATACAAGAGCGGCTTATGCGCAGGATTGTGAGAATGGTTACAGACAACCCACAGATCACCTCCAAAGACCTGAAAGAACATCTTGCTGCTGATGGTGTATCTGTACATCGGTGTACAATTCAGCGCAATTTGCACAAAGAACGTCTGTATGGCAGGGTGATGAGAAAGAAGCCCTTTCTGCACTCACGCCACAAACAGAGTCGCTTGTATGCAAATCCACTTTTAGACAAGCCAGATTAATTTTGGAACAAAGTGCTTTAGACTGAAGAGACAAAAATTGAGTTACTTGGTCATAACAACACCGCATTCCAAGAAAAACACCTGCTACCTACTGTCAAATTTGGTGGAGGTTCCATCATGCTGTGTGACTGTGTGGCTAGTTCAGGGACTGGGGCCCTTGTTAAAGTTGAGGGTCAGATGAATTCAACCCAATATCAACAAATTCTTCAGGATAATGTTCAAGCATCAGTCACAAAGTTGAGGTTACGCAGGGGTTGGATATTCCAACAAGACAATGACCCAAAACACAGTTCGAAATCTACAAAGGCATTCATGCAGAGGGAGAAGTATAGTGTTCTGGAATGGCCGTCACAGTCCCCTGACTTGAATATCATCGAAAATCTATCAAATGATTTGAAGCAGGCTGTCCATGCTTGGCAGCCATCAAATTTAACTGAACTGGAGAGATTTTGTATGGAAGAATGGTCAAAAACACCTCCATCCAGAATCCAGACACTCATCAAAGGCTATAGGAGGCGTCTAGAGGCTGTTATATTTGCAAAAGGAGGCTCAACTAAGTATTGATGTAATATCTCTGGTGGGGTGCCTAAACTTATGTACCTGTCTAATTTTGTTATGATACATATTGCATATTTTCTGTTAATCCAATAAACTTAATGTCACTGCTGAAATACTACTGTTTCCATAAGGCATGTCAGATATTAAAAGGAAGTTGCTACTTTGAAAGCTCAGCCAATGATAAACAAAAATGCAAAGAAATAAGAGGGGTTCCCAAACTTTTTCATACCACTGTATTTGCATCCTCACTCATTTGACTCTCTCCTGCCATCACCATTAACCATTTAAACATAAAATCACTCTTGTTTGTCTAGTTCTTTCTCGGCTTAGCCGTATCAAACAGATGTTCAAGAGCTCTGCTCTGGCCATCAAGCTGACCTACTTTACAAGCACAAATGCCTCTGCTGCTACTATTTCAGACCACTCCATTGCTTGTCTTGCAGGACTTCCCAGCATCCAAAAAATGATGGCACCAGAGGCGTGTCTGCCTTCTTCTCCTCCACCCTGCTGGGCCCTCTGAGTGCTTTCTCCACTAATGAATTCTTTTATTTGCGCCAACACTGACCTACTTCCACTGGACCTGATGATTTCAATAAGAAAAGGCAAACTTTTCAAATGAATTGAGTCTTTGTTTAGGGAAAAAAAAACTGCCAAAGAGCAAGTGTCTGCCTGTCATTGTTCTCTTCAAGTGGGCTAAAACCTCTGCGGGGCAGCACCAAGTAAGTAAATTTACTCTATGACTCTAAGGTGACTTGCCATGCTTTATCTGGACACTGCTTGGTTTGTTTGTCTTTCAAGTGAACACTCACAAATGATTGGGGCTAGAACATTTATCTTGTTCTTAATCAAAAATACTGGGGCTAGAAACTTAATCTTGTTCTTAATCAAAAGACTATGAGCTGGTATGTTCTGGAAAAATCTTTTGGAAAACTTGTAAAAACCACTAAGTGTTAACCACTATAACAGCTGAAGGAAAAAGAATAGCAGCAATATCTGCTGAGCATGAAGCACATCGCAGAAGGCAATTAAGTGATAAAGAATGTGAAAGAAGAAGAAGACGAGTTAAAAAAAACAAGAGCAGCTACATCTGCTGAGTGCCAAGCAAATTGCAGAAGGTGATTAAGTGACAAACAATAAAGTGGACAACACGTTGACATACGTAGGCAAGCCAAAAGCAATCATAAAATATAACTTGGTATATTTTAGAAGTTAGAAAAATTTTAGGTTGTGGCAACCTGGCAGTCATTTACTGTTGACCAGACAATTTTACTGCAAACTACAGGCACCATCTTAAGAATTCATTATCAGTGTAAGTATTGTGTTTATTGATCATTGAACATTGGTCTTTATTAAACACTAATAAAGGACAGCAAAGTGATCACAAAGCCAAGTGATAACCACCATAGTGACAGAAATAAAAAGAAGAGAGGTGACATCTACCAAGCATCAAGCAAATCACAGAAGGCAACTATGAGACAGACAAGAAAGAATAAGCAGCCAAGACACTGAAGTACATAGACAAGCCAAAAACAGTTGTAAAATTTAGCCTTTGTCATGCATGTGCCTTGGAGGATCTCCTCACAGGCTTGATCGAGGTATGTAAACATGCTTAGGAAAGAGGGGACTTTTGAATTGCAAGGTGTGATGAAATGCTGGGCATGTTTAAGATGCCATTCACTGATGTCCAGGGTTCAGAATTTCAGATTGCACTTGGACTAAACGACTGACTGAACAAAATGTTGGCGATGATGACGAATCATTTGTTCTTTGGATAATTCATTTGGCAACGGAGAGACAAACTGACTTGGCCATGCAGGTAAAGTTGGCGGGCAGCTTGACAAAAGAGCGCCGAGTCTGCAAATTGATGAAAACTTAAACCTATTAATGTTTTCATTTTTAATTCATTTGATTTTTTAAAATCTGTTTTTATTTTGTTCTCATTTCTTTTTAGTTTTACCTTAACCTCAAATTACCTTATTCTTCTTCTTTCAGCTGCTCCCGTTAGAGTTCGCCACAGAGGATCATCTTTTTTCGGATACTGTGAAAATAATCAAGTGCCACACGGTAAAAATTGTATTGTTAAACCAACATGTTAACTTTTTTTAAAACTGACTGTGCATAAGTAACATCTGAAAGAGAGAAATGCCTCTCAGTGCTGACGATACACGCTGGACTTAAATTGTGGCGACAAGTTCAAAGTTAACTCCGCCCATTTACGTATGGCGGCCTTTGAGCGGCCGTCCGCCATTTACAACGTCTGTGCGACTTTCGAGGTACAGTACTGCATATAGTTGAAAATATAAAACTGAGTAGTCTGTGTTTGTCACGACTGATTGTATGGTTTCAGTGTTTAAACCTTTAACTAGTGAGTTGGTTTTTTTATCATAACCAATGGTAAGCTTTTAGCAGCATCACAAACCTTCAGAGCACTTTATGTGGCATTAACACCAAGGTGAGTAAAATATCAGTCCATAATGTATGTGAATTATATGTAAATACTAAGCTGGGTGGTGCATACAAATACAGAATAAAGACACTGTCATTTTAACGCTGTATTGTAGCATCTGACATATCACAAAATGGGTAAACTTGAGTTTAACTATACCTTCCAGCTAAAGTAATAAATAACACCCCAGAGAGGAAGTGGAGATTTGAATCGCCGGGTACATTTTCACTGTGTACACTTCAGGGGGTTTAAAGCAGTGTCAGAGTAATTTTTATCTAACATTCAGGAAGTTGGATAGTGTTAGTGTTATATTTTTGAAAACAACACTGGAAAATGTAACACTATACAAATAGTACTTTTAATACTCTGTAGGGCAGGACGACCAAATGTTACCTGACACCGTGTTACATTTAGTACATAAAGAGTTAATTCAACACACTGTGCAAAATATTTTTTTTTAATATAGTTTCCTCTCTCGGTCCTTCTTTCAAAATAGATGGCTGAAGGCTCAGACTATCTTGGTTTAAAACACTTGATAGCCAAGCCACGTAGAGCATGCTCTGTTCAACCCCGGCGCAGGACCAAAATGGTCAGGGGCATTACAAAGGGGGATGATGTAATTAAGTCCTAAAAATCCAACATGTAACAGTACACCCGACAGCAGGGCTGACGCGTTACATAAGACGTACGTCAAGTCAGCAGCAGAAAAGGAGAACACCCGCTGGTGAGCGCAACCATTACAGTGCTTAGCATAACGCCGCCTGAGGTTTAAGGTACAGTTTTGCTCTGCGCCTTCACGCCACCACGCACTTAATAATAAAGGTGCTAGAGTGGTTTTTCGGATCGATGCCACATGGGGAACCATTTTTGGTTCTCAAATGACCCATCCACGTGAAGGTTTCAAAAAGATCTTTGATTTATTTAAATCAGTGGCCCCATATAGTAAATAACCATAGACAACCATAGACATAGACAAGTTTGTGAAAAAATAGTGGTGTCGTATTTTTAAAAAGACCCGTGCTGCATAAGTACAGTAACTAAGGATAAGTGAAGGTTTCTTAGCCTAACATATATTAAAGATTTCAAGTTACTTCTACATAAAAAAAGGTTTTCAACGAATGAAGAACTAACTTCATAGGCAAAGAAACCGAATTAAATGTTTTTTGTCAAGCATGGTTTTATGAAGAATCACACAGAGAACCATATAAATGTAATTAAAGAATATATATATCTATATATATATATATATACTTAATTTAAATTCTGTATGTATTGATGTACAGGCTTCGTGAAATTATCTGAACATCTTACATAAATAAATACTGTACATTGTTTTTGGAAAAAAATGTAAAACACCAAAAATGATTCAATTTAAAACAATAAAACGCACAAATTAGGTATTAAAGATAATAAAATGTATGATAATACGTTGAATGTAAAACGAAAGTTGCCAGCTTCACCCCTTCCGAACACTTCACCTCGGCTATTTCAATCTGTCCGGCAAGCTAAACACGCGCGGTGCAAACTTAAGAGACATTTAACAGACATTGTCACTGACACCAACAGATTTCAGAAATTCGCACAACTTTACAAGGTGACATATTTAGTATATTTATTGCTCCCCGTGTTTCTGACCTGAGAAGCGCGCTCTCTCCAGGTCGTTTAAATACGGGCACCGACCCGGAGGGGGCAAACTAGTATAGCTCACAACATAGATAATAATCCTGCAGCAGCGGCAACAACAACAACAATGATAATAATAATTCCTCAAACTGGCAAAACATAGAGATACGGTCGTGGCAAAGTAAAATTAAATGATCAACACGAAACAAGACTGCGCAATGGTAGATTTTGAATACATTGCTAAAGATTTAATTCCAAGTATAAGTATCTCTCAAATAGACTCACATTAAAACTTGTGGTAAAGCGCCACAGATCTCGCCCTCTATTGTTCACCATCATCAATGACTTGATGATTATATTCCTCACATTCATTATAGTTGCATTTTTGATGTCTTTTTTCATAAGACTTGTCTGTATAGCACCTGCAGTATTTCTTGGCAAATTTTAAAAGTTAGTATGTAAATATGGCACTGGATGTGCATCTATAAGGTTTACGTTTATCTTTTTTGTTTTATTATTTCAATATATATATATATATATAAAAAAAGAGTGACAACGCGGCCCTAAAGGGCTGCCTGCAGCAATTGTTTTGTCGCCTCACTCCACGTGCTGGACAAGCACGACCCCGAGCTTTTAGCCCTTCTAAATGACCCTCTGGAGTCGGGCCTGGCTCAGTGCCCCTCTCTTTATATCATTCATAATCTCAGATACTTTTAGTTTCCAGCTATCCATATCCTGCAGACACTCCCACTACTTCTTGTTCTTAGACATTGGTTATCCTAAGCTTTGACATTATATATTATTCTATCCACTCTTAAAAATAAAAGTGCCAGAATGTCTCTTCAGAGCGATGCCATAAGAGAACCATTTTTGGTTCCCAAAAGGCCCATCCACATGAATGTTCCAGAAAGAATATTTATTTATTGAGACCCATAACAGGCTCCTTATGGTGCATAACCATAAATAGATAGTAACAGATTTGTGAAATACCAGCAATGAATGGTTTTAAAAGGACTCTCGCTGCATACATTACAACAACACTGGCTAAGTCCAGGTTTTCTTAATCTGTTAGCATCCTGCTACATATCCTATATGTTCAGGATTTCGTTTTTTCAACATATTTGGAAGTTTTTCAAAGTATAATGAGCCAACGTCATATGCAAAGAACCCTATTTAGAATGAAATGGTGCTTTGTTAAGCAATGGTTCGACAAAGAACCGCACAGCACAGTAAAGAACCATGAACTGCCATTAAAGGATTCATGTGGTTCCCTTTGTTTACCAATTGGGACCTGAACTACAGTTCAAATTCAGGGGTCCCTTCCCTCCTAATTGCGCCCCTACACCTTAAACATACAAAATGACAGTACATATAGTCAGAAAAATACAGATGCCCTTTGGTTGATGTGTTTAAGAGTCACGCGTCTTATGCAAAGCTTGCAGGTCTGGCTGCATGACCAGCCAGTCACTAATTCGTGTAGTCAATGTCCCATTTTCAAACTACAATAGCCTGTAGTGTCAGTCATTATAGTGAGGCTCTGCACCCTAATTCAGGCTTTGAAGTTTGTCAATCCAGAAATAATTTATACTGTAAATACCAAAATGCATGGTATTGCAGTTCCATATTGGCTTTTAAAACTTGACACCTTCATAACAAGCTTCAAAGCGGAACAGCGAAATAGTCTGAAATAGCACATTTATCCCACGATACACTTCATATTGCGCTTCAGGCTTTACAATGCAATATTCCCACAATATAAGATCTTCATAAAAGTAATGTACTGTATGTTTAATAGTACTCAGTCTTAGACATTCATAAATCAAAATACTGCAAAACAAATTCACATTTTTTTGTTCTTTATTTTGCCTTATACAATTTCTCGTATTAGGAATTTGTTAGTTTTCACATACCCCTTGGGGTCAGAGTGCAAGGGTCAGCCATTGTACAGTGCCCCTGAAGCAATTGCAGGTTAAGGGCAGTGATGGGGATTCGAACCAGCAACCTTCGGGATACCAGCGCAGATCCTTAACCTCCGAGCCACCACTCTGTGCAAATGCTCAAGTTTTAATATACAGTATGTTTCTGTAAGCTTTTTCTTTTGTAATAACATAAACATTTTGTTACATATTGTAATGAATGCTGAGATGGAAAGACTAAGGCTCACACCAAATGACAGTTGAGCCCAGGATTGGACGTGTTTATTTAGCAATGAGAGATCGTACTATTAGAATTAACGCCTTTGCACTGTTATGACAACAAGAGACGCCTCATCAAATAGCAGACACCGACTGACAACTAGGTACGACTTTTCTTGCACTGTTTCTTTATGTCGTGTTACCCACCCGCCTGCCACTGGTACGCTTTCTCTCTCCACAACGCACTGATTACTGCAATCGTCTGCTGTGTCTTCTCTTTATCCTATGATCTGAGAATCTCTGCCTGCATTCTCAGAACTTCCCTGGCTTGTAAAGTGTATTGTGACTCGGTGTACTTAGGTCGCTGTCAATCATGTGCATCCAGCTCTACCCATCTTCAAGATAATCTGCCACTACAATATTAACATAAAATATTTACCCTGCACTTATTTAAGAATTGTTGCATGTTGATTGGCACATGCAAGTAAGAATTTTTCACTACCCTGACCCTGTATAAGTGACAATGACCCTATAAACTTTGCCACACATGCATGCTTGGGGACCTCCCAGATGGCTCAGGTAACCCGTGCAGTACACCACCACCAGGCAGAATGGAGCTGCTGTCACTAACCATGTCTCCTGTTTCCTCAGCAGCATGGAGATGTTACCAAGAGAAGACGTCTCACCCCTGCTGGGCATTTGAAGCCATTCCCCTTCCAAGAATGGGCCAATATAAAACCAAGGAGGCACAATATGGAACATAACATAGCAACATGGAGCTATATGTAAAGATCTATGAGATGCATGAGGAGCAGGCAATTCCTTTACTTTGTGTCCTATGGGACAATTTTTTGTTATTGAACTGCCAGTTATCAAAAGGGGTAGTGGGCCAAATATTGTACCACGTTCATGCTAAACAAGGTAGTTTACACCATGTCCCTTGTCAAATATGGTAAATTGTATGTAATGCAAATTTACAATATGAAGTATGTCTCACTTGCATTAATACATTTAAAACTTGAAAATTACAAAAACATACATAAATACTGTTAACAATATTTAAAAGATAGAAAATGTTGCTTTTAAAATTTGACTGTGTATTTTAATTACGGCAAAATAAGCACTTTCTTATTGTAATAGTTCAGAAAATGCACACATGGCATGACATTGGGGTGCATTCAGGGACTTGGTTAAGGAGTGCTTTCTGTTTTTATTTGCTCCATTAAAGAGATGGATGTCACTTTGATATATATATATATATATATAGATATATTATTTCTATAATATAACAGTATAGTATTCTGTCACAGGGGTATGTGTGATATGTAAGGAAGATTTGCTCAGAGTTCAATGCCACTGTTTGTACAGGAGGCACTTGCTGAGTACTAAGGATCTGCGTGCTGAGAGGAGTGCCTATCAAACATGTAAAAGAGGAAATTACTGTAAAAATAACATACAAGTTGAAATCACCTCTCTTAAGCTAAATCTGAAGCAGTAAACAAATCTGTAATTGAAATATATTATGTAATGTCTTATTATCCATCCACCCCACTATATCCTAATTACAGGGTCATGGGGGTCTGCTGGAGCCAATCCCAGCCAACACAGGGAGAAAGGCAGGAAACAAACCCTGGGCAGGGCGTCAGCCCACCGCAGGGCACACACACTAGGGACAATTTAGAATCACCAATACACCTAACCCGCATGTCTTTGGACTGTGGGAAGAAATCAGAGTACCTGGAGGAAACCCACGCAGACACGGGAAGAACATGCAAACTCCACGCAGGGAGGACCCAGGAACTGAACCTGGGTCTCCTAACTGCAAGGCAGCAGCGCTACCCACTGCGCCAAAGTGCCACCTGTGTTATTATTAATTATATTATGTAATATTTAATTAAAAGTATAGATGATTTACAGGAGAGAGTTGCTTTGAACAGGGTGCAGAGCCTGTCAATCCATTAGGTGACATAGGCGGCTGATTAGGGCACCATAATCTGAGGGGCACACACTGAGGCCCCCCCGCGGATTGTAGAAGTATGATAGTAATATCTTTGATATGTCCACTAAGGGTCCATACAGAAAGAGTTGCCTTTTTTTGTTTCTGACAGCAGACACCAAAGGGGACACAACCCCACAGGTCGTCTGATACTGATACTGAGTGGGTTCTCCGTAAATGCACCTGATCCTTACACCAAGGGCCATGCGCTCTTCTAAATTTGAAGTATATGCACAAAGGGGTGCTATTGAAAGAGCGCACACTCCAGACACTAAGGGGCAACGTCCTTCACCTCTGCCTAGGGCTCCAAATAGGCTTCACTCGCCACTGGCAGAATGCATTATAGCATTTATTGATCCATCCATCCTCTAAACCCACTTATCCAGAAGAGGAGAGATAATGTAGGATTATTGGAATGGGGCAGCAGGGTGCTTAGTTAAAATGGTAGCATGTGGTAGAGAGGAAGGTGCCTAGGCTGAGCTGTGGGGAGCTTAAGTTGGGCCATCCTGGCACAGTGAGTGGCAGCTGTTGGTGGATCTTCAGCAACAACTCCAAACAAACAGCATCCATGATCCTAAGGCCAGATAATGTTTTCTGGTCTGTGTCCTCCACACAAGCAGTGCTGTTGCAGTTAACAGACCCTTTGGAAAATGCTTGGAAGAGGTCTTTGAAAGGAAGCTTACCAAGTACAAGGGGCATTGCATGTAAATACTATGCTGCCGAGTTACATAAATGGCCACTAAGTCTTCAAGCTGCCAAGCCTTGATGTTTGACTGACACCCTTTAGAGATTGGATCTAGAATGTAAAGCAAGGTATCTCCCAGAGGAAGTGGGTTGCAGCTCGATATTTGATTAAAAGTCTTCAGATATTTGGACACCGAGGGAGAAAAAAAGAGAAGAGCCTTTTGCAACACCATCAAAGTGGTGGAGAGAGCCTCAGGGTGGCTGTGACTCAAGATAGCAGAACAATATTTGCAAATTAACTAGTTAGCCTTCTGAAACAAGCTGGAGTCTGACCAGTCTCAGTTGTCTGCTGGAGGGTGTATGAGGTCAAAAGATCCAAAACACCTGAGGATCCCAGTTACATCACTGAAGGTGCATCCAGAAGCATCACTAGATGCATTTGCATACATACAGGCAGTGAATAACGGTTCTGTCAAATTGGAGTTTGGCATGTTTATACCTTAGTTCACGTTTATCAGATGTTTTAAATTCTCTGCTTTAGACGAAATACGTTTTTGATGCCATTGTGTTTCATTTCAATCATATGGTAATGGAATACAATGCACAATACACGGACAAATTTTGCCTCAGCCTCATAAAACAAATTTCTTTCTTCTGCCTGTTCCGAAATATAAAGTTGCCAGTTTAGCATCCCGGACCCATTCTTTAAATGGTGCCAGTGAAACATCAGGCTTGCCAGCTCGAAGACACAGTGGCCATTCGTGTAACTCGGCAGCTTAATCTTCACATACAAATGTCGGGCCCCACAGCTCGGTACCTTAGCTGTCTGGATAGAAGACCGCAGTTACCAAGGTAACGCGAGAGTGGGCGGGTCCAAAGACAGTCACATGCGTGTCGGCTCTTCCTGCGCGAGTTGCACTAGCTGCTCAATAGAAAATGGCCGCCGGCTCGCGGAATCCTGACGGGACGAATGTGCGCCTCCATCGGACCCAACACTCCTCCTCGCGTCTCTCTGTGCACTTGAACGCGCTTTAGGGGGATCTGTCTGGCGTTCGTTACTGGCTCTTTTTCTTATCTTTTTCTTTTTTTTTGCGGGAAGGATGTGCGTGTTTTGAGGCCCCGGTTCTTGCAGTCGCTGGCTGGACTGGCATTGTTTTGTGCGGCCGTGTCTGAGCGTTGCTGCTCGAAGTTTGGAGTTCGCAGGGCCGCTGCACTTCGCCCTCTCCTGCATTTACATTACGGGTACCTCTCGCTCTCCGCCTTGCAAAGATTCCCAGTGTCATACGGCCAAAGTGCAGCCTTGGGTGGGAAAGGTAAGCAGACATTTTTCCTTTCAGATGTGATTTGGGGGCGGGGCTTCTGTTTGCAGCAGCACTTCATTACACTGGGGTCTCGTCTCTGGAGCGGCTAGCATCTGGGGAAGAGGGGTGCCTGGTGGGGGGGGGGATGGACGGTGCACATGACTGTGACGTGCAGTGCTACAGTGGTCGTCTAAAAAATAGAGGCGTGGGGCTACCACAATAGGGGTGTGACTGTAAAGGGGGAGAACGTGGTTTGTGTTTGTGTGTGTGTGTTTTGTGTGTGTGCGTGCCTCCGTGGAGTAAAGGCGTCGATCGGAAAAAATGGGTTACCGATCACAAGCGTGTAGCTAAAAAAAAGGGGGCTTATGCTAATTTGAAGAAGTGTGATAAAAAGGTGACGTATAAGAATGTTGAGAATGGGGCCCTGTATACATTAGGGGAGTGTCCGAGAAAAAGGGAGGACTTAATGCTTTGTGGGTGTGTCCGAGAAAATGGGGGCTTTTTTAATTAACGTTAGGTTTGAGAAAAAGGTAAAGAAATCCATGGTGTCGCGAACAACATCACCCTTAAAACCTCAAAGCCGTATATCTGAGGACAAGAAAAGAGCTTTAGAAACGCGGGGTTCAGTCTGAATAAAACCGTGTGCCAGAATTTGTGTGGAACTGATTCATAAAATAATGATGCGTCTGTGAAGGATGGGGATTTAATGCCTTGTGGGTCGAATCTGAGGAAAAGGGATTAAAACCATACGGGGAATGCCTTAGGACGGGTTATGTTTTAAAGGTTTGGATAATGGACAGTGAGAATTTGAAGGTGGCTGTCAAAGGAAGAAGGTGGAAGAATCTGAAATCTCAAAGAAAAAAAATGTTGGACATCATATATTCAAGCTCATTAACAGTATTGAGTTTTAGGTATATTTTTTAAGGATATTTCTGGTAAAAGTGAAGAGCTTCTTAAATGCAGCTCAATTCGGATTAGTGTCTTTGTATTTGTACTCTTTCAGGCTTTAGCTCATCCTCGTTTGCTGTCTGATGGTGTCTAGGATTGAGCGGGATATCCGCTTTGTTGTGTGAAGCCGTAAAGTGTGCTCTTTATTTTTACTGTTATTCAGAGTGCAACCTTGCTTAAATGAATTGTAGTATGTTATGATTTGATTATTTTAAATTGTACATGTTTTTTCAC
The DNA here is from genome assembly GCF_016835505.1 of Polypterus senegalus. Taxonomy (NCBI): domain Eukaryota; kingdom Metazoa; phylum Chordata; class Cladistia; order Polypteriformes; family Polypteridae; genus Polypterus; species Polypterus senegalus. Next base: position 81,527,451 of record NC_053170.1, read on the forward strand.
TGAATTAAAATTTAATGTTGCATCCATGTACAAATGACGGTTCAATAAATGGATGTATGGAATTTTACTCTTTCATCTACCTGCTCTGTCTAGTGCAGGTTTACTGGGGCACTAAGGCTTCAACCAACACTGGGTAGAGTAGTAAGTGGTGAAATGGAAAAGTAAAATTTACAGAGCTTCTCCCTTTAATACACACAAAAAGATAAATTCAGATTCTGGGGTCACAATGGCTGCAGGTTTTCATTCCAGCTACTTTCTTAATTAATATTAAGTTTTGGCTGGTAATTGCACAGACTTCTTTTTGATTTGCTTTATATGCTTGCTTTTTAAGACTTAAGCATCCTAATTTTTTTTTCTCCGTAACTACCAACCAGTCAAAAATTAAATACAAAGTGAGCCAACAGTTGACCAGCAAAGTTGGGGGCCTTAGCCTGTTTCTTAATTAAAAGCATATTCTTGTTAATGAAACTTGTTTTTTTTTAATGCCATGGCATGTTGGTGTTCTGATTCTTCCACACCAATTTCTAAAGCTTTTCATTTTAATTTTTCACATGGCACTGTCAAGATGTTCCGTTGATTAGACCAGATCGATGCTTCTCAGACCTTCACCTTTCTTTGAAAATTTTATTGAGGCATATGTATCATGGACACAAAGGCGCACATTGGATCTGGTTAGCTGGTTCGCTTTGCACCTCATTATTTTGGCTACTCATTAAAGGATCAAGGGGTCAGAATCTTAAAAGTAAAGTCAGTTAAAATTTTAAGAAAAGAAGTCTTTTTCCATTGACAAACTTGGGTGATAGTAAAGAAGTGACATGAACCAAAACCTGTAGCCCTCCAGGATCCAAGTGTGACACCCCAGCTCTTTACAAAGTTTGGTAAAGCATGTTACACAAATTAAGTGTATGTTACTCTTATCTAAGTAGAACAGTCCAAATCGGATAAGAATTTAAAAAGAATTATAGTTTAACGTATTCCAATATTTCTGTTTAGTGCATATGCGTTTATTTTGCCAACTACATGTTCCTGTCCCTTTGTTGTGCTTAAGCAATGGTTAAGTTGACCACATTGCTACCAACCTATTGGGAGGGTGCACATATTCAGAAAGTGCTGAAGGATTTTCCCATTGAGCTTTGCTGTTCTTTTCAAAACCAAATTAGAAGACCCTCCTGTCTGTTCAGTATCTCATCATGATATGTGATCATGGTAGCACCTGGGTCCATCAAAAACGACATTTTTCCTGTCTCTTCACCCCCCTTGAAGACAGATTTTGCTCTTATTGCGAGACAGTTCCAATCTTGTTAATCACTGCAATAATAAGTCACTTGAACTGTCTGCCAGTGTCTACCTTTCATTCGTGTACAATGCCTGTATGTTTCTATTGGTAAAGAGGCTCAAGAAATACTGTCTTGTGCACTCTGTTTTGCATGTGTTGTTTTTTCATATTTACATTTGAGCTGTAACAGGCTGTAAGTTTTCAAAGTCAGGGATGGGATAGTGAACATTGACAGCACAATCTTAAGTGCTTGCTTTATAACAATGAAATGCTGGTGCTTTTGCTGTATATGCATTATGTTTCACTTAAACTTGTTGGATGGCATGTTGCCAGTCTTGCATTTCTCTTTGATCTGACAGTTCTAAATTTGCTTGTGTGAGTTTGCACAATGTGCCATTGGTAGAAGTGTAATCTAAAAGAACAAAATGTGATGTTCCTATATGATGCTGTTCATGGTAAATAGTGCTGTTTTCATTTAGGACCCCTCATGGTTACATTAAGGATGTGAACCTTTCATCTGGGATATGCTTATAAGTTGTTTGTGTTGATGAGTACTTGTTGCTGCCTTGCATTGACAATAAATTGCTGCATTTATGGCTGTTTCAACATTTTTGGAGCTCCTTCTGCATGGCATCTGAAGATCTAATGTTCTTACTGTATTGTACTTTGTGTTTTTGGGTATCTTTAGTGTACTGATCTTGTCTTAATCCAGTGGATTGACCAGACTTGATCTTGTAATGATAAATTAAATAAAAGGTTTTCTGGTTTTCAATCACCCATTTTGGTATGAATGTGAATTATCTGATGGTTACCATTTGAGATTCTTAATAACAAATTGGAGAAAAGAAAAAAAAATCTTTGCATAGTTCCTGTATATATTAGTTTTTTTAAGTGTGCTTATCGCTACACCTGTTTCTTGTAGTAAATATTAAATGGGGTTCCCCATGATTATTTATCTGATCAATTACAACCCGTCAGATCCTGCTTGTTGTCATTATGTCCTCATAAAATGATTTTTGCCTTATGTTTGACATATCATTATACAAAGGAAGAACTAATTTAAATTTTATCAGTTTATTTAATGTGGACACATCAAAAATCAAATTCTAAAAAAGTGTGTCAACTTCATCAATACACATGTTCATACCTTCTTTATAATCATTGAAGACAATATCCTTAAAGGGTATTGCTTTACAGATTTGAAAGTTTAGTCTGCAGAGCTGATGCCAGTTCTAAAAGTTTCTCATCTGACTTTTGTCCATTGTGGACTTCACTCTAGTTTTTTAAACAAAGAAAGTACCAAGTCTTGTTACTTTTCAGTTCTATGACACTTGGTTATTTCCTGGCCATGTGGCCTTTAGTGTGGTATTTGCCTGTTCGTCCTGTATTTATGTGAGTTTAAGACTAGGCAAGTTGAACAGCTGCCTTTTAAACCAGTGCACCTAACGTAAGCCCTGGATTCCAGTCACATTGTACTAGATAAGATGGGTACACAGATTGAATTTTGTGAAAATCGTTTGTTTTGATGAACAACGCTTTCTGCACTTTTAAAATAAAATATTTAATGTTTATATGTTTTTAAACTGCCTAGACACCTTTTTTAATATCCTGGTTTTTCTTATTTTTATTATTGAGTGTCAGCTTGTTACAATACTTCAATTCCTGTGACTCATGCCCCTTGTTTAATTGAACATTATTCAGGGTTTCATAAAAAATTCAGGATTTCACGAAAGAAATGCAAAGAGTTGCCACCATTGGCATTTGCTAGGGAGACCATAGTTGCAAGTGACTTGACTAGTCAAAGAATTGTTTTCACATATGAAAGCTGATTGTATTACTAAAAAGTCTGAATTATGGTCTTCCTACTGTCTTTTTTTTCAGTCCAGCTTATGGCTAGTGCAAGAAATGTTTCAACATATTCAATTTATTACTCTGTTAGTGTACTGAATGCATAGGACAACTGCAAATTTTGGTTAGAAAACTAATTTGGAGATAAATCATAATTAAAGTAACAAGCAGAGAATCAGGAATTAAAAAAAAAAAAGAAATAAACAAGGCTCTATGTGTTTAAGAACAATCTTAGTGAAGTAGGAATTGCAAAAATTTGTAAAACCAATAAAAATACACATAACCAAACATTAGTCGTAAATGAAATCAATAGGCAGAGCTAGAATACAAAAATTTTCTGGTTAATGAAAACAAGAGGGAATGATAGTTTTAAGATTGAGTTAGATTCAACAAAGGGCAACTTTGAAAGTGTACAACACCACCTTTATACCCTTGACAAGCATATGGCACATGCTGCACATTTTCGTTTGACCTTGCCTAGAAACGCCTTAGCAAGTATCAACAAAAACCCCTCAGAATGGGTGTACCCGTATAAAATACAAAATGCTGTCTCAAGAGATGGGTACTTATTTCCAATGTCACTAGAAAAATATTGTACACAAAGATATGTGACCATATGATTCCTTGACCTCCAAAATTCCTAAAGCAAGGTCTAAATTTTTTGAGGTCAAGAAGAATTATAACACAAAATCTGTAAGGAATGGTTCGTATAGTACTTGCATGTAAATTACACTTTAGTGTTACTTGGTGAAAGATTTTTAAAATACAATGCAACCATTGTACTGTACTGTAATACAGAATTAAGTGAACTACATATATGTGTTTGTGTAGTTAGAATAAAATGAATAGAAAATTGTATCAAATGAACAACTTCATTAACATTTCATTTTAACTGATTAGTCAAGCGAATTAAACAAGCTGCATACCCAGACAGATTGGCATAAAGTGGCTTAGTACCATTATGTGCACATCAGTCTTTAGAGGTCAAGGAGCATGTGTGCTTCTGTATGTTCATGTCTTTCACATCACCATCAAGCATGTGCCGTTCTGATTACTGTACTGTTTTATGTATTTAATGAGCCTCTTCTGAAGCATAATACCACTTAAACAAACATGTTATCCTCCAGACTTAATTTCAGTCAGGTTTTTTTCTTTCTGTTTGTTGCTTAGCCAAGACATTTAATGTTTCAGTAATATATTAGCTAGGTTTCAATCTGAATGATTTTATTAGAAGAATATTTTATAAATTTAAATTTTTGGCTCTGGAAATGGTAATTGTTGATAATATTCTAGAAGTATAGATAAAACAAACTTTTTCTCATTCAGTTTTAGCTTATTCATTGTGCTAAAATACTTAATGTTGCAACAAACAGTAGTGGAAATGTTTTTGACAAAAAATAATGCTTTTATGCATAAATTTGTTGTCAGATAATTGGATTTACATCATGTTTTTCCTATAACGAAACAAAACCTACAAAAAATCTAAATACTTGAGCTTTCTGTAATGTGCAGTGTAACTTTCAAGAAATTAAATAACCAGTTCTTGGGCATTCATAAAGCATCACTAGTAATTTAATTTAAAAATGTATGTGCTACTTTATACTGTAAGGATGTTCATAATAATTGGGGCTCTTAAAATTGTTATATATACCTTTAAAACTGATGTGGTAAACCATTCTTGGTGTGACAACACAAATGTTGTCTTAGATTAAACACTTTTTTCGACAAGCGCCTGAAAAATTAATAGATGGCCACACTTTATAGTTAGTTAACCTTCAGTTAAGGGAAAAAATAGGTATATGTTTTCTATTTAGTGCACTGTAAATTTTGGGGGAAAGGTGTACTGCAATTTTCTAGCACATTACCTTCATTTGGTCCTGAAGTATGTGGTGATTTGGTGTTCCTATGCATCATTCTCTCTTGAATGGTTATGTACACCATATAAACGCAACGGTTGTCTTACTAACTCGTGATGTGTTTTCCATTACTGTATACTCGGTGTAAGTGGCCAATTTGTACAAAGCTGTGACAATGTGTTTTAAAGTTGGAAGTGATGGTCAGTAGGTACCTAGTGGTTAAATGCAATTACACAGCAATTCAAAGGTTATCTTGAAGTTCTAAAATGCTATAGTCTGACACGTTCAGTAAATTGATTTTCTGCATCAACCTCCCATAACTTTCTCATGTGCAATCTGTTCCATATGTTTGGCCTATGGTGCATTAGCAGAGTAATATTTCGTAATCCTATCGGACAGCAATTGTTTTTCTGTTTTCTATTGTTTTATGCTGTCATCTTCGGATGTTTTTTCACTGAGACATAAGAATTACTAAAGTTGACCAGTATTTAATTAGTTGTGTGCTTGTCTTGTCCATTTGGTTATTATCACTCTTTATGAGAATTAGGATATGGACAAGTCCTGGTAAGAGCAAGGTGCATATTTGTGTTTTTTGTACAGTTCTAGATAAAAACACATTTAGTACCCTTTTCTTTCGGATAATCTGAAACTTATGCTTCAGTAGATTTTTTCGGAAGTGGCATCGTAATGTAAATTATTTTTATTGCTAGAAGTCAATTTGATAGAAGCAGGCTGCCTACAGTCAAATTTACAGTTATTTAGGGCATTTTCATTTTATAGCTTAAAAATGCACATTCAGTCTGTGCGAACATCTTAACTATTAAGTTATCACTGATTTCATTCAGTGTGTTGGTTTTATCATGATTGTTCCTGGGCCTATATGTAGGCCTTCATGATTAAAGAATAAAAATGTCCCAAGGGAAGTTCTTGAACATTGTAATAAGCAATTTCTGTGTCACTTGATTTTTACTTTAAATGTTAGTGCAGGGTCCCTACTTATGTGAAATATATTAGAACTTAAATATTTCTCAAAAATAAATACCTTATTTCCGTTTTCAAGGACTGTGCAGTACTAAGGCTTTCCTCCTCCTTGCTGGTACCCAACGTTTTATCTTTCATGTGTTATGAGGGTTGCTGCCTTAATGGCTGCAAGGTAAACTGAATGTTGTGAATTGTCATTATATACATGAATATGCGTTGGGTTTATTTTCTGTAGGCTGTAGCTGGTTTCATGAACTGCAATAGACAAGACCATGTTTTCAGTACTATCATATTCTAATATGTTCAGGAATGGTTATATTTAATAGTAGCTGAGTTTTGTGTAATATTAAAGAGAGATGTGCCTAAATCTTTTCAAATATTCATGTTATGTTACTTTGTGCTGCCCTTTTTTGAGGATCTTGTTTATATTTAAAACAAATACTGCCTGCCAAGAGAGAGGCAAGTCCTCTCCCTTCTGTCAAGAGGTACATAAATGGAACTAGACCTTATCACATGGCTAATGAAATGGTAGAGAATTACGATGCACATATAAACAAAGCAACCTTATAAGCCTTCTAATACTCATGAAAGATGAGTGCAATGAAAAACATGTACAGTCAACCTCAGAAATATTGGCAGCCTTCAAGAAAGTTAGCAAAAGCATCAATATGACATAGATAAGGCATACAATTATTCTAATTTTCCTGAAATGTTTGGAGAAATTACTGTCTATTCTTTTTAATAAAACAACACTTTTACAGAAATAATTTTTATCTTTGGATTAGTTCATTCTGTCAAAAACATAATGTAAATTATTGGCTCTCTTGAAGAATACTATAAATAAAACCAGAGCTTTTTACTTCTTTGGGGAAAAGTTTTTCTTTTAGTGTCTAGGAACGTTTTTGTTGTCTATGACAGTTTTCTGTTATACTGGGGTATAAAAAGATTTTACGTGTATGATGCCTCATTTTTATCATCCATCAACATGTATTAAACTAACGAGCTCTCGACTCAAATGTGAAAAAAAATACTTGTTGAGCTGCATAGATTGGGGAATGGCTTCTAAAAATAGGTATCAGTTGGAATTACCAGTAAGCACAATCAGAGCCATAGTAAAGAAGTTTGAGAAACATGGAACTGCTAAATTTGTCAGGAATGAGGTGCATCTACTTATAGCTAGCATGTACATTGAGGAGGATGGAAAGAGGAGCCCAAAGATCATAGTTTCTGAAAAGTTTAGTTGAACCTCAAGGTTTCATTGTTTCACCACTTCTATGACTAGAAGCTTTTTGAAAGAAGTTCTATGATCAGAGATGACAAAAATTGAGCTTCTTGGCCACCTGCACCATCATCATGTTTGGAGATTAAAAGGAGACTGAACACAAAGAATGGTACCTTTATATCCATGGCAAAATACATTGGCTCTTAACTTTGGGGTTGTTTTGCTGTCAGTGGTCCAGGAGCTCCTTTTAAGTTCAGTTGCATAATGAGTTCCTTTCAATACTGGTTGCCTATGCTAGGCGGCTAAAATTGGACTGTGGTTGGGTCTTCCAACAAGACCGTGATCAGAACCACACATCCAAATCGGCAAAGTAACAGTTGCAGCAACTTAAAATCAAAGCTTCTAAACTTTAACCCAATTGAAAATCTATGGTGTCAGTTGAAGAGGGCACTTTACAAGAGAAAACCCAAGAAACTCAATGAGTTGAAAATGTTCTACATGAAGGAGCGGTCTATGAGCTCTTCACAAGTGTTCTCTAACGTTGGTCAGCACTACAGGAAGAGGCCAAATGCTGTCATTTTTACCAGGGGAGTCTCCACCAAACATTATTTTGATTGCGATTAGTTTTGTATTTTGCATCTTTGTGGCAATTTATATTTAATTTGTTCCAAAAATCTGTTTAACAATAAAAGCATGAGGCTTATCTATTTGTTCAAGCCCAAAAAAATCACTCATTGCATGTGTGGTACACACACACACATATATATATATATATATATATATATATATATATATATATATATATATATATATATATATATATATATATATATATATATATATACACACACAGTGGTGTGAAAAACTATTTGCCCCTTCCTGATTTCTTATTCCTTTTCATGTTTGTCACACAAAATGTTTCTGATCATCAAACACATTTAACCATTAGTCAAATATAACACAAGTAAACACAAAATGCAGTTTTTAAATAATGGTTTTTATTATTTATGGAGAAAAAAATCCAGACCTACATGGCTCTGTGTAAAAAGTAATTGCCCCTTGTTAAAAATAACCTAACTGTGGTGTATCACACCTGAGTTCAATTTCCATAGCCACCCCCAGGCCTGATTACTGCCACACCTGTTTCAATCAAGAAATCACTTAAATAGGAGCAGCCTGACACAGAGAAGTAGACCAAAAGCACCTCAAAAGCTAGATATCATGCCAAGATCCAAAGAAATTCAAGAACAAATGAGAACAGAAGTAATTGAGATCTATCAGTCTGGTAAAGGTTATAAAGCCATTTCTAAAGCTTTAGGACTCCAGCGAACCACAGTGAGAGCCATTATCCGCAAAAACATGGAACAGTGGTGAACCTTCCCAGGAGTGGCCGGCCGACCAAAATTACCCCAAGAGCGCAGAGGCGACTCATCCGAGAGGTCACAAAGACCCCAGGACAACGTCTAAAGAACTGCAGGCCTCACTTGCCTCAATTAAGGTCAGTGTTCACGACTCCACCATAAGAAAGAGACTGGGCAAAAACGGCCTGCATGGCAGATTTCCAAGACGCAAACCACTGTTAAGCAAAAGAACATTAGGGCTCGTCTCAATTTTGCTAAGAAACATCTCAATGATTGCCAAGACTTTTGGGAAAATACCTTGTGGACTGATGAGACAAAAGTTGAACTTTTTGGAAGGCAAATGTCCCGTTAAATCTGGCGTAAAAGGAATACAGCATTTCAGAAAAAGAACATCATACCAACAGTAAAATATGGTGGTGGTAGTGTGATGGTCTGGGGTTGTTTTGCTGCTTCAGGACCTGGAACGCTTGCTGTGATAGATGGGACCATGAATTCTACTGTCTACCAAAAAATCCTGAAGGAGAATGTCCGGCCATCTGTTCGTCAACTCAAGCTGAAGCGATCTTGGGTGCTGCAACAGGACAATGACCCAAAACACACCAGCAAATCCACCTCTGAATGGCTGAAGAAAACCAAAATGAAGACTTTGGAGTGGCCTAGTCAAAGTCCTGACCTGAATCCAATTGAGATGCTATGGCATGACCTTAAAAGGCGGTTCATGCTAGAAAACCCTCAAATAAAGCTGAATTACAACAATTCTGCAAAGATGAGTGGGCCAAAATTCCTCCAGAGCGCTGTAAAAGACTCATTGCAAGTTATCGCAGTTGTTGCTGCTAAGGGTGGCCCAACCAGTTATTAGGTTCAGGGGGCAATTACTTTTTCACACGGGGCCATGTAGGTTTGGATTTTTTTTTCTCCCTAAATAATAAAAACCATCATTTAAAAACTGCATTTTGTGTTTACTTGTGTTATATTTGACTAATGGTTAAATGTGTTTGATGATCAGAAACATTTTGTGTGACAAACATGCAAAAGAATAAGAAATCAGGAAGGGGGCAAATAGTTTTTGTGTGTGTGTGTATATATATATATATATATATATATATATATATATATATATATATATATATATATATATATATATATATATATATATATATATATATATATATATATATAAATTTAGTTCTTTTTTTATGTAGGGTGCCAATAATTCTGAAGCTGACTGTATAATGTTGAACTTTTCTGTTTAAGTCATCACAGGCAACAATCATTAAAACTGAATGGAATGTCCAAATAGATGCACTTCTTTATACTGTCCTTGATGTTTTGAGAAAAAATATAATCCTCCTAACGGACTACATAATTGTTTATAGGTTGTTCTGCTGCATGACAGCAGATCACTATAAAATACTATATGATGTAGAGACCCAAGTTGCATTTTTCTCAAGCACAAGAGATCTTATGTGTTATGAGCCATTGCTTGTTTAGACATGGATAAACTGGAGGGATTATTTCTGCCTTACACCTAATGCTTGCTGTGTTAGGCTCTAGCTTCCCTGTGACTCTACCCGGGATAAGCGGTTTTGAAAAATAAACAAATGAATATTTATTTTGATATTATATAAGACATGCTTACTAAGCAGTAACACAATTGGATATCTATGTAGTTTGCGGTGATATACAGGCAGATCTGTGTAAGGAGACTGACAAGCTAGTTACCCACTACTGGGCATTTCCAAATACTGTACTTAGTGTGCTGATTATCTGTGAGTAGTCTGTATTCATTTTCTCTGTGTATCTTACCACAATCTTAAATGCAAAAACCAATCACCATCTTAGTCTGGCATTTCTTAACTGTGTCAGTAAGAATATGTAAGTGAATGAAGGCTGATTGCCTAAAGTTTTTCCATAATATCAGCTAAAGTGGCCAATTTCAATTTTAAAATGCAATTTGATACCATATAATACATTCCCTTGTTATTTGCTCAGAGTCCGCATTCATTTTTTTTATGTGTTAGAATATACAGAGTGAAAAAAATCTCGTCTTGAAAAAGTAATAACTTGGAGTATAATCATTGCTTGATTTAAAATATTAATAAAAATCCTGCAGTTCTAGTGAGCCAGAATTTTTAATCTCAAAACCTATAAATACTGATCTCAGCAAATCTTCTCAAATTAACATATTAAATGTTCAACATAAACAGCAAAGTAGAACTTTTAACAAAAGTGTGGCAGTTTATTTGATCTTACGTATTCTGGTACATAAATACAATTTTTAAAGGTTCTTCAGGAGATTCTTTTTAACAAATGTTAGATTTTTGTCTTTATTTCTAGTCAGCTAGGTCTTTTTCTTGTCTGTATTTTGAACGTTTTGTGCTGAAAGAGAAGGCAGAGAACTACAGAAACTCTAATCGGATCCCAATTGTTCATTATAGTGGATCTGTGATGGGATAGAACTGTGTTCCTTAGCATGTATCAGAGAAGCAATAATTGCCACAGATACACTATAAAAGTGTCCCATCATTCTGCATTTATTTTTGTTTTTATCATTAAACTAAACACACTTTCTCTTATTCTATACTTGTTGTATTAACACATATGCTCAAAGCAAACATTTGTAGACTGCAAGCTTTTCACTAGAAGTGTATGTCTTAGATTCATCTAACTGTGTTGAAACTCCCCTCTGCATGAAGTGTGCTTCAGCCTTCAAGTTGGACATGAAATGAGTAACATTGCATTTTATATTGTTAACTTTAAAACATGTTACCTTTTTCCCCAAGTTGTATCATAACCTATTTTAAAATGTAAGGCATAGTTTTTTGCAAGTTAATTTAATTGTCATTGCTAAATTGTTTTAGTATGAATAATTGTGGATGTGTGTTTATGGTCATGCCCCAAGACAGGGTGATGTTTCTTACAGGGTTTGTTTCCATAGCTACCATAAGCTTGCACTCCAGCACTTGATAAAGGTGCTTAGGTGTTGGGTAAAAGGTAACCTTATATGTATATATTTTTTAGACTAAAATAAATAACTGAAAACTTTGGAATTAAAGAGCTGAACTTTTAAGTCATAACATCTGAAACATTTTTAAATGTGATTTTATTAGACTAAAGCAATTTTGAGTTGTTAAAAATTATTAAACATATTTTGTTTACATTGCTTGAGTAAGAATAAGCACATGTATGGAAAAATGTGTGAAAAAGTAATGATTTAAACTTGCTGGTGGTTCAAGTGGCCAATAAATAAATAAAGAGAGAGAGTAATAGACTCTGTGCTTCTCATTTATGAAATAGTCAGTTTTGCTTCATAGTGGGGCCATGTCTGTGGCCCTAGAAATTGTTAGGCTAGTGACACTCCTGCATCATTCTGCATTTTTTTTATGTTTAACTGTTTAACAAAGCAGGTGTAATTGGATGCTGCAATCTCCAAACATTGGCAGAAAGGTGTAGGCTTTGTATATGTTCTGTCAAATCTTTGCTTCTGTTTTTGAGCATAAATCAAAAGGCTTTCCTTGCTATTCAACTCTAGAGTTGTAATGAATAGCTTATCTGGCCATTGTCAATATTGATCATCTGCTACAGTAGAATGTTGCTTACCTGAGCCCTGGCAAGTTCTTGTTTTCATGTATTCTCCTACTACTAGGAATGTTTATTTTGATGGCCTAGACTTGTAGAAGATTAGTTCTGTATTTTATTAGACGTCTTGGTGGCTGAGCATTTGCAGCTCCAGTCACTCTACTGTGTAATTAATTGCATATGATTGCACACCTCTTTGTGTGCTTCCTTCTCTGTGCGTACATCTGTGCAGTTCCTGTCTGTCTTTGTTAAACATCCTAATTTTTCCTTTTCAGATGGAATATGGCATATGCTTTTAGAAGCGCATATAGGAACCATCCATTTATTTTATTTATTTATTTTTTGGGGCTTTTCTCTGTCTACTGAGGCCCTGGGGGATGGGGTGTGTGTGTGTGCACACGCTTGCGCGCAAGTGAGTGTGTCTGTATGCGCACACATGTTGTCTAGCAGCACTGGCATGTTTGGCTCTCTGCCCAGAATGTCTTGTTGTGCACACGGCCCGCTGTTTTCATTTTTCTTCATCGCTTGCTGTTGGAGTGGAGGTGCACTATGCTTTTGATAAACAAGCCTGCAGCTCTATCCTGTCCCGCGTTCTCCGCCATTTTTTCTTTTCCCTTTCTCCTCTGTCGCTTTTACAGTTTTTATATATATATATATATATATATATATATATATAAATATGCAGCTGTTTGATGTCTGTGGCTTGTATTTGAAACATTGCACCTAAATCCAACTGAACTTCGCTTTTTGCTGCTTAAGGCGCCTTGAGCTACATTTTTTTTATTTTTAAGAAAACATTTCTTGTAGTGACGATTGACAAGTGCTTTGTACTGACACACTTGCATGCCACAATGATTAAGATTTTGTCACATTAAAACAAATTAGGTTTGTTTTCTGTTGAACTATTTGACTGCATTTATATGCTTGTTCCATCAGCCAGAAATAGTGAAGTAGGCATTAAAATTTGACTGTAACATTGTAGAGAGCCTTAATTCAATTAATTGATTAATTTATTTAAGTAAGTGGTTTTGAAACAGGTTGAGATTTCCTAGACCAGCCATTGTGCATATTTGTAATCATGTCTTTGTCTAAAGTAAGATTGATATCTTCAAAATGTCTCTGGTTGTTTTGTGCCATTTTAAATGGAGATTTGACTTCTGGCTTTAAGCAGAATGCTGCATCAAAAGCTGTATTACATCAGCAGCACAGATTAGTGCTGCTGAGATAGGCGCTGGCCCCCATGACCCTGAATTGGATTAAGCACATTTGAGAATGTTGTACTTTGTTGTATTCATTTAACTTGCCCCCAAAATCAGATGTGAACTAAAGTATTTAATTGTTGTTGATAGTGATCGTTGAATGACACTGTTGCCATATTGCAGCTGTTTGTCTGTTAATGATGAAGAATTCATTAATTTTCTTTAACAGTTAAAAATATATCATTTTTAATATATAACTGTGTGTATAGTGGGAAAGAAAAAAGTGAAACTGTGTGTACTTAAACAAGGTTGTGCTTTGGTTACATTTAGACTTGCTACATGTTTGTACTCAAAATCTGTTTTGGATGCAATCATATATGTTGCCAAGATAAAACCAAAGCTCTTGCTTGCTTCTCAGGTACAAAATGTCCTTCCCTTTCAAAGTGTAACTGAGCTGTGTTCATTTTAATGACTTTTTATATATCTCTGCACTTTGTTTTACTTTACCAATAACCTCAAATTGGGAAGCCATCAAAATTAGTTTAACAAGTATGTTGGGTAAAGAAATGTAGCAAAATGATGAGTGTTTTTTTTTTATTATTTCTTTCTGTCATGTACTGCCATTTGAAAATTGATTGATTTAGACAGGACCTTTGTGTTAATAATTTATCCTATGGTGTGTGTACGTCAGGTTAAAAATGTGCATTATTCAACAGAGAGAAGTTATAAGAAGTGCAGAAAGAGAACCGTTTGATGGAAGAAAAGAAAAAGAAAAAGCAAGAAGAAAAGAAAAAGAAGGAAGCTGCTCATAAAAAGGTCAGTAGAACTCTGTTAAAAATGATCTTTCTATATTAACTTTTTCCCCCCAAGAAGTGCAACATGAACTAAGTAGTGTACCTAATACTAGGAATACTCCGATCAGATTTTTTTAAGGCCAATACAGATTTCATGTTAGTTGATTGGCCAATTCTAATTCTGATTTTTTTTTTTCTTTCACCATTATCCCTTTGAAATAGCCAGATGCATAGAAGCCATATGTCCTATATTAATGTGTATTTTTATAATTGAACTGCAAACCACAGATGTTAACTTTTCATTTTTTAACAAAATGAAATTCAATAGCCTTATTGTTCAGTGACAATTAAAATACTAAAATAAATACAATTTCCTTAACTCTTTGAAGGCTGAATATTTTTCCAAAAATCTCAGTTTTCTGAAAAGCACACAAAGCAATCGTTTCACACATAAATCAACATAAAATATCTGGTGCTGCAGCTGTTTGCATTTGTTTGTCATCTCTGCCGTCAATGCAGGGGCGGTTCAACGCAAGAGGCGGTCCTCCCAGTTGAACGTTACTATAGGCGCATCAGCTACATGAACGTATTCAGCACCACGATCAGCTAGGGACTGATCAGCTAATGCTGGTACTTCACTTTTGTTTTTGATCTATAAATGTCTTATATTAGACAATTGGAGTCGACAAGTCAGAGTTCAGCTCGGCAATAATAGCAAAACGTCTTGTACAACAATGGTCCCCAACGTTTTTGACAGTTTTGACATTACTAGAAGCAAATTTTTCCAGGGACCGAGGGTTTGGGTTTAAATGAGGATTTCGGGTGGGTTCGTAGGGCAGTTTTATACACAATTTACATTACATTTCTATTGCAGTTTGCATATGTTTGCAACCTGAGATTTTTCTTCTTTTTTTGCATATAACAAAGACATATGCATTGCATTTGTCATTCCAACAGATTGCACATCACAAACATTAACACTGTTATTGTTTTTTGTGTCTGCCGTTTTTGTAGTTTTTCAATGAGTTAAATTTAGGGGTGGGCGGTATGACCAAAATTTTTTATCATTGTATTTTTCTAAATTATCCCGGTTTCACGGTATTCCAACGGTATTTTCCCCCATGCATGAGTGGATGTTAACCACATTTTCCACTGCAATTACTGGCTAAGAATAACCTATTCCACTGTCAAGAGTATTGTACATTGTACAAAAAAACATTTTAATGTGCACACAAGTTTTAATACAGTTTTGCATTGTCCCATAAAGTGATAGTTTTCAAGGGGGTGGCACTAATGGAGAAGGTATCACATTGCATGACGGATGCAGTCAAAATATAGAACCTTTTTATTGAACAAATTTTGCAAAAACAAACTATAATTTTGACAACATATTTTCAGCCATACAAAGAGGCATTTAGACTTAGTAAAATATCCAGAAGTTCTTGTATATATTTTTTGTAAACCAACTACACTTTCTGTTAATGTTAACAATCTCTATCCACTGACACGTTAAAGTGACTTTTTAAACAACTTTATCATCATTAAACTGCATAATATTTAAACTAATAAATAATAACAATAAAATAAATAATGGTATTATTACTGATAGTTGCACTATTACTTCAAGACTTCAAGCCCAGGTGCATTACACAGTATTCACCAAATTAAAATAAAATAAAAAAAAGTGCAACTTGGTGATGACATCTTTACCAACTGAACCATCATTTAGGCAAACTGCATTAATATGGACCTTGCTTCAAGCTAAGCTATACTGGGAAGAAAAAACAAACTATATGTCGAGAACAAAGTCAACATTTCCACTTTATTCTCATAGTTTACTTCATAATTAAAGTAGAATGTCATAAACTAAACTTCTTCCTAAAATCAATGTTTAATCAATTACTTAATTTACCCCATCATAAATTAATGCAGCACATTAAATGCTTTGTGTTCTGTTTCCCGACCCAGTGGTTAATCACTACGCTTCTTAAACTGACTTCCTTCGCACTAAGAGAAAACAGCAATCACCATACAGAATCCATTCACTTCATGATATTCCTGCTTTCTGAAAATTTAGAATGCTAAGATAAATACTTGATATCATTTTCATGATGAAATGCATTAAAGCAGGTATTACACATGCACAGTAGTGAGGCGGTAGTGCTGCTCCCTCACAGTAAAGGATCCCCAGGTGTATGTTCAGTGTAGAGAACTTTATGGCAGGTGTGAAGAGGCTCCAAAAAACTGGATGTATGAATAGCTGTCGCACGGGTTTAACTTAAATATTGTGCAAATGTTGGGTTTGTGTTCTGCTGGTCGGAGACACAAACACAGAATTCAATGCATGTTCTTCTGAGCGGACTATCTTTATTGCATGCATGCTGTCTCTATCTGACGTACCAAAACCCCAGTTCCTTTTTCCTTCCTTCCTTTTTCTTTCACCACATAACCAATCACCACACGATAAACGTCTTTGTGAAATTAAAACTAGTTATAAACTTAGCCCACGGAGTGTTCAGAACTTAAAAAAAATCTTCGTTATACATGTTTAATTATGCCATCCATTCAGAGTTGCGCCCATCTCTGAACGAGTCGCCAGCACATTGCAGGATGAATACAAGCAAAACATACACTAGCAGGGTCAATATAGCACAACAAAACCCCACATCCTACATGACTTTGAAAGGAAACTGAAGCATGCTGAGTAAACCCACCAGAAAAACATGCAAATGCAAGGCAGGCACGCCTCCGTGCCCCCATATGATTAATGCATGCTTTAATGCATTTCACCATGAAAATTATATTAAGTATTTACCTTAGCATTCTAAATGTTCAGAGAGCAGGAAGATCATGAAGTGAATGTATTCTATGCGGCGATCGCTGCCAGCGCCTCCTCTTAGTGCAAGAAGAAGTCAGTTTAAGAATCACTTAACACAAAGCATTTAATGTGCTATATAACTTATGATGGGGTTTGAGAAAATCTAGTAAATGAAATGTTCATTTTACGATGAAGTTTAGTTTACGATGGTCTACTTTAATGACAGATTACGAGAATAAAGTCAACATGTTGTCACACTATTACACAGTACCCAGGTACATTACACTGTATTGAAAACAAATAAAACAATTACAACTTGGCTTGCACTATTATCCAGTAGTATAGAAACAGTATTTACTCATCTGACCTTTTAAAACTAAAGTTATCTCCAGGCGATGGACGTGACTCCTTTTTCTCAGCAAAAGTTCTTCTGTTCATCCTGTTTGGGGATCGCTGTGCAAATGTGAACAACAGAGCTGCGACCACAGATCTAACTGTTCTGCGGATGATTCATTCAGGCATTTCAAGATCACTTCGTTGTAATGAAAGTATCTGCTGAATGTACTTCATAGTAACGAGATTTCTATAGATTCGTGTTATATGGAGAAAATGTCGGGACCAAAAAAATACTTTGTTCTAATACTCTCTCACCTTGGTCTCACTCCTCTCTCTGTGCTGCTGCAAAGCCCCCACCCGCCAAGCGTTCTGAAAAGTCTGAGTGAATCTCCGGCAGTTCTCTCGCGGCCCAGCTGTCAGACGGCCAACCGGGGGTTGGGGAATCCCCGTTCTGCAGAGTATTTTGCTTTGTGAAGTCGCCTTGGTCTCTCGCCCAATTTCGATGCCATTTTAAAGCTTGTTTACTCATCAACTCTCATGTTTGTGCAGGAAATCAAGGTCAAATCAATGAGTTAACTTTCCTTCTAGCAGAGAGAGTCAAACTAAAACATAATGGCAAGTTTTGTCACACTGATTACTGTCCTTAGTGTATCGGCTAGACTTTAATAATTCTTGATTGCCATTTTAATAATATATATGTTTCTTATGAAAGCTTCTACTATATGACACATGGCCACAAATACAGTACAAATCTAAAAAAAAAAAAGCTGCAAATGTATCAAATGTTCTAAATTGTTTCACAAGAAGACATGACTAACAAGCTTAACAGGTTTATAAGTGAAAGACGCTGTTTACTGTTAAGCTAACAAGACTATTGTTAACTAAGCAGCAATTTCAAATTTCTTTTTTTCCCCCATTGAAAATGTAAACCACTGTATTTAAAACAATCTCGCTGTCCAGACTCAAAAGGTGTCCAGTTTAGTTTAACGAATTCAGACCTTTTTATTTTGTCCTTTAAAGTAGCTTATCTTGCCATTTGTCTAATTGCACAGGACAATTTCTCGAATTCCTCTTTCTCAGTTTCTTACTCCACTTTCTTTAATGATCGGAGCATTTCCACTTAATACCTATTTAATTGTCCACACTTGAGAGTTCCAGCGCTGTGCAAGTTATGAAATTGTAGTTGATTCTTTCTTACGTTCTGAAATACGTACGTTTTGTAGGTTGTAAAAACTGTAAGTAGAGTGTAGACATTTTCTTGATGTTTTATGTGGTTTTAGAATAATATATGATAATGATATTGTATAATTAATAATAAAACATGATAATGCAGTAATCTTTTATTCTTTATTTGGAATTGAAATGTATTCATTCAATGGCATATTTCTGTTTAGTTTAGTCTTTTAGACATAGCCATAGCATTTTTTTCCAGCGTGTATATTTTATAGTGAATAAGGCTATCAGTGTTGCCCATTTAGGTGCTCATTTATTTTGTTTTTCCCCCTTTTCAGGCTGCAGACCAGAAAGCCAAAGGTCAGTAGTATTGTTTATGTGCAAGAATATAAAGATAAAGGTCTTTTTGGCAGTGTGTTCTAAATATATTATAAACAGCTGAAACCAGTCTCACTAAAATTTGATCCTTGTACAGAAAGGTCATAAGCTATATTTGGTCCAGATATTTTGCTTTGCAATCTGAACCACAAATATACTATAAGAAAATGGGATTTAAACTGCTTGCTTTGTCCATTTCAGGCATTTTGGTTGGGGGTTGGTTAAACTTTGCTCATTACATTACCGTGGACTGGTATGGGTTGGATTGTTATACTGTCAGCCTTTAAATGTTACACTGTAGAGAGAGTTCATGGATTTGATTTTGTGGGATGGGTAAGTTCTGGGTTTGAATCCCATGCCTGGGCATTTTTCATGTGGAGTTTGCACGTTCTTTCTTTGTGTCTGTGGGTTTATCTTCATGTAGTTCATATATCCATTGTATATCCCCAAATACACTGATTAGGTTGACTTACAGTTCCTAAATGAGTTTGAATGTGTACATATGTGTATGAGTGGGTCCTACAATGGATTAATGTCCTTTCTAGAGCTTGCGCCTAGATTGAGATTGTTTCTTTTTTAGACTAGTCAAAGTTACATGGTGGAAACAGTAATAAACCATGTGAAAGTACTAACTAGAAATCAGAAAACTATGTGCTGTTGCTTTTATGGTGTATATTTATAAACATCTCTGTAAGTTAGACCTTATGTATGAGAAAATGAATTCCTAAAAAATAGTTTTGGTTTGGGATGGATTTATGTTAAAACTGGAAATGTGGTTATTTCTCTTTGCATATTTACCAGCTTTCAATGCTGTATTCTCTTGAAAATTGAGAAGCACTTTATGTGAAGATCAGAATGACTGTTACTGTATATGTGGAGGGTGGCGAGTGTTAGAGGGTCCACAGTGTTTAAAATGGGAGGGGTGGGAGTAAAGCTTATTGTGTGTACTCTTAACTGCTCTAAGAGCAGATGTTATTGATCTAGCAGCTCCGTCTGGCTTCTGCATTGTGTCTGTGTATTAGGTGTCTGGAAGCACGACTATAGGACAGGCTGTTTGCTGGTGTCACCCTGATTTATATGCGATGGAGAGCAGACGATTTTGTGTTATGCTTAAATATCAATCATATTATGAAGAATTTGGCCTTGTGATATACATAAATTAACTGGCTGTTTGTACATTGTGTCCCTTTTTTGTTTTGTGCAATATGGACAAATTCCACATTTTATGTTTCATCAGATTAAAAGCTAGAATGTGTAATTGGTACCTTGGTGGTGCAGGGTGTTATACTATTCATTGGATCAGACATTGTTTTTTAAAGTTTTTAGGTAATTATCAATCTAATGTCTTGGATAAAAAGTGGCCACCGCACACATGCAAGTAAAGGTGCACCCTTTTTATTGATGCTAATTCAGAAATATTTGAGTGTCTACCTATATATGGTATGCACGTATCAATAACAATCTTGGTTTGTTGTGTGGGTCTTATTTAAGACTTTGACAGCTTTGTGGCTTATGATACTTTGGATTCTTTTTATTTTATACTGCATCACTCCTGAATATTCTTGCCAGTTCACAGTGTGAATTTGTGAATCATGCTGAGGGGCTCTCTTCAAACGGAGCTCAACATTAATTGTTGCCAGTTTGGCACTGGCTACCACTTTTTGTCCACGATTGCCAAGAATGTCAACCACTTTAGTAATGCCCCAGTTTTTCAGCGGTAGGATTAGAAATGGCCAGTTATTGCTCATTATTTGTAATTGGTAGATCAGCATATAATTTGTCAATTTGCTTGTCAGTTCTATGATTAAAATAAAATACAAGTTGCCCTTATCTGTACTGCACTTCCTGGCTCTCCTTTATACAGGTAAACCAAGTTTAAAAAAAAATGGTGTAATGGCCAGCTGCCATGCAGGCATTTGTATATGCCAGGTGTGCACATAACAGGGATGTTAAATGTAATCTTTAGCTTAAAGAGTCCACCGTGAAAGAGCTAAAAAATCCTGCAGAACTAGTGGCCGCTTTAATACTTCTGCTGTCTGGAAGATTTTTAAAAGTGTGTGAAGATGAAAGATACACTTAATGTAATGTGCTGTAAAAAAAAGTCAGCTGTGATGAAACTAAATCAAAATGTTTGTCGCCACAAATGGGCTAAGACAGTTGCGATTACATCACATAACAAATTGTGTTGATTTTCAACAACTTTCATTACATACGAGTAAAATCTTTTGACATATTTATTAACTTCTTTGTAATTGTGTTTTCCTCCCAAAGTACTACAATTATATTAAAAATAAAATGAAACACCAATATATTTTACTATTCAAAATAATTTTTATTTTAATAAAGATAATTGATATTTTAGAAACCCAATAAGGGAGCAAGTCAGAAAAATATTTTTTGAATGTTTAGGGAAAAAAGGGACATAAAGAATGTGATCTGGCAGAGATGACATACACAAAAGCATGTGCTGTTATTACATTAATGTATACAGAGGACTGATAGATATTTTCGCTTAATGTTTGCTTTACAGAATGTGTTTGTATAATGAATGTTTTAAAATATATACCATTGTACTTCTATCCATTTCTAAAACCAGTTATTCCAAGCAGGGTTGCAGTGAAGTTGGAGCCTATTTCAGGTAGCATTTAGCCAAAGGAACACACACAATGTATGTTTTTGAACTGTGGGAGAGCACCTGTGAGGACATGGGAAGAACATGCAAACTCCACGAAGGGAGCACCCTGGAGGCGAGCCCCTATCTCCATATTGAAATGCGGCAGTGCTACCACTTTACTGCCTATACATTATGCTTTGTTAAAAACATTTAAATTCTAATATTTTATTGCAACATGTAAGGAATTCCTGTGTTGTTGCTTATATTGTTAGGATCTGGGCCTCTATGGCATAAAGTAGAAAACTTTAATTTTGTTGTGTTTAGGATGGGTTTTTAAAGGCAAGTCTGGTGGTTTAGGCTTGTTTTAGCAGTCCATTTTAATTTGCTGGTTCATATTATTACAATAAAGTAAGATTATAAAAGGGATTGCAGGGTGGAATCATATTCAGTGCACTTTAAATGAAGGATGTTTTCAACAACTCTTTTGAAAATAACTGTCTTGTACTTTAAACTTCAATTTCTATATAAGAAGTGTTTTAGATGTAAAACCATTTATGAACAACTGCTCAATAAACTGGATTATACCACCAAAATCCTTATATGTTCTGTTTTGCAAAACCAAGTGCCCTGATAGTGGGTGTGATCCCAATCAAAAGTTCTGAAATTGAAATGCTGTAAAGTAGCAAGTTAAGCAAGCTAATGTATAATTGCATAGTATCTTAATTACTCTAAATTAGAACTGTCAAATTATACAAAAATTTGGGTTCATATTATGAAAAATAAGTTATTCATATGTATTCGAAAATAAGTTAAAAGTTCTAAGTGCTACTACATCTACATACATTTTTATATAATGTGCCTTAGTATGTTTCATTATTACTTTTTTTTGCTCATGTTGTTTCTGCAAAGTATGCAACGCTTAATGTGATTTCTCTGTTCATGGAAAGTGATATAATCCAAGAGAAAACTGGAACCGAGACAGTACACATCCCTGCAATGCATATATGAAACCCATACAAAATAGCTCATCAGTGCTTAAATATGTTAAGTCCACTTGCCATTTGCTTTGCAATGTGCCTTTCTTGTCCTAGGGTGCAAAAGATTTGAAGTCTAGGCTAATTTATATTTTATATAAGGTGAGTCTATTTGTGTTTTACAAATGGAGTTACTGAATGTGCTAAATATTACATTGTAATGACCTTTTAAATATTCCCTCCTCATTTTTATTTATAAATATAAATTAAAAATGAAGAAAGCACTGATTGTGGAAATGGGTGTGCAGATCATAGGCAAAGCTTGTCTGGAGCGACATAAAACCAAATCTGTTGCAAGGTTTAAAAAAAAAAAAAAAAAAGTAATTTGCTTTCCGATAAGATTTTTTTCATATAGATTTGAATTGTATTCCTATAGTCATGTTCATTCTGACAGTCTTACTCCAAATATCGGCAGTTAAAAATGCCATCCATATTTTGAGCTTCAGCAATCAAAAGCTGACGGCTAGCAGCCACTTTTAAAAGTTTTGTTGAGCCCTGTCAAAGCCAAAGCGCCAAGCTTGTTTGATGGCTAACAGTGCTTTGCTAACATGGTTACACCTACTTTTGTGTGCCCTTGGTTCTGACAATCCTATTATTGATCATTTTATTTGCCTGGACCTTGAGAAATGAGCTCCATATTTTGAATTAATTACTACTTAAGTGAAGTTGGTTATGCTGCAGCTGCTTTAGAGAATTAAATTGAAAGTTGTTTTTTTATGAAACTCTTTGATAATTGAGGGTTACCTTTGTGAAAAATCATCTAGATTTATTTTTGGAGATTAGTATATGTCTACATCTACTGATGAAATATCTAATTTCTTTTATGTTGGCAAAATTAAACATTAATTTAGCTAGTCTGCCTTTCAGTCTGTGGCACGCACAGTGCTTTGTATTCACACACATATAAGTTACAGCTCACCTGGGATGGTAATAAGGCAAATGTGCAAGCTAGGTTGAATCGGCACTTAAGGGAGATTTTCATACATGTGTAGAAAAGGAGGTATTTTATTTTTGAATTATGAATGTTAAGTAGAATGTTTCAGTACAACAATTAATATTTTTCACCACTAAATTTAATCACTATAAGCACTTCCTAAAGCATGCTTAGCTTGTTTAGAGGCATGAATATGTTAAGTTGTTATACTTCATGAGTGAATAATAATGTTACATGTAGTTTTTTAGTTTGAGATTATGGAATTAAAATTAATCATAAATATAAAATCAATATGATGTGCAATATTATATGTAAACATAAGGCTATGAAAAAATCCATGTAAACTTGGACATTTGCAAACTCCACATAGACAGTGAGCCAGGTAGATTTCAAAACCAGATGCCTGTAGTTATGAAGAAACATCACTATCCATATTATCCCAGAAATAGATTTAATATGAGAAAAATAAGTGGTGACAAATATGGAAGAAACAAGGAAAAGTCCTAGGCTCTCAGCGGGTAAGTAAAAAGATCATCAGTTGTCACATGTTTTGTGGTAAAGATTTTAATTTTGCACATTGTTTTGTACTTACAGATTTATATTAAGTTTGTTGTCTTTAGTTTTTTTGAGGAATTATTAAAATAGGTCATCTATATGATTGGTAATATGCCATTACTTAAATTATTTGTATTTGTGTGTGTGTGTGGAATAAATTTGATTAATTTGTTCTTCAGTTATGGGTTAATGTGGTATTTTAGTGCATAAGGAAAAAATGTACTATAAAATGTACTAAAAAAGTATATTTTATATAGTCCACAGTTTTCATCAAGTGTTGAAAATTAATTTATAGTTGAAGCTCATTTCAATCTTCATTAAGTCTGTGTTTTATAAAAGGAATGATTTTTCTGTTTTGTCTGCATTTTCAGTAAATGTTTTACAATACAAAACATATATTGACACAACTTCATTTGAAAGAACATGTGGAACATTGTATAGATATCATCTAGAGCATCATTTGTTCATAACCTACTGATATATTGCTATGCAATGTTTTGCATGTTGCAGTTGCCACTTACTTTCCCCAGGTACATACAAATGTATTTTTATTTGTATTGTCTGCTATGTATTGATATTTTAGTTAGACAGTTGGATTTAATTGTTGCTCACTCTTAGAAGAGAGGGAGGGAGCACCTTTTTTGATTTTACATATGAAATAAATTTTTTGCTTGCAAATTCATATGTATTTAACTAGAGTGAAAATGAAAGGCAGAGACTAGATATCACTTTGTCTTCCCCATGTGGTCACCCAAACAAGAACCTGTAATGCACTTGTCAGACCAATTTGTTTGACAATCCCAATCCACATAGTACTGACTGCTTCTGTAAAGTTACAGTAGATCAGGGCTTGCTTACTCCTAACAAGAGCCCTCTGCGCTGCCTTTGTCTTTATTGAGCTAGATATGTGTGCATATCAAATGCTCTTTAATTGTGTTGATGTTTCGGATGTTTTTCTTTTGTGCTGTTAACATTTAACAGGTCTAAAATGGACTAAACCAATGTCAGTGAAAGGCCTTGAAGAGAAATGTTTTTTTTTCATGTTCTAGGAAAATTAAATTTGAAATACTATCTTCTCTCGATTAATTTTCTGTGTTTGATCATGGATCAGAAAATAGTACAAAAACTACTGCATTTCCAGAATATAAAAGGATAATTAATTCATTGGTGTGTAATCTTGATATATTACAATGAAGTGTGTTATTTCAAAATTAGACAGTGTGTAGCCTTTATAATATCCATTTTAATACAAGGGCATTTGTTCTTATATATTTTCACAAAAAGGAAATGACAAAAATGAACAGAAATCAAAAACAATCTCCTTATAGGTATATAGAACATTAGGTTTGAAAAATAAAACAGACCTGTTGGGAGTGGCTAGGTAGGATAGAATATAGAAGAGCAGATCATATGCTTTCAGGCTAGCAGGATTCTGCAGCTCTAACTGCTGTTAAATGTTCCTGCAGACTTTTATTAACTCTTTTCAAACTCTTCTGGTTGTTGCAGGAATTTACTAGTAAATAGCAAGGTAAAAAGCATGTGTGAGCAAAGCTGGAATTAAGTAACCAAATGGTAGCTTCCTAGGTCAAGACCTAGTGTAATTCCTGTGAGTCTGCTTATCTGTGAACAAAGACATAAACTTGTCAGATCAAGCACAGTAAGTGTCTTAACAGTTGTTTTCAAGACATGGAAATGCTGACAGTAAGTGAGCATTCATGTCCCTGAATAGTTGTTTTCTGATTTGAAAGGTCATGGTCAAGTCTAGCATTATCAAATAGATTCAATTTTGTTGCATTTTTATATTACATTGGTTAACAGTCTTTACGCACTGTTGATTGAATAGGTATTTTCTCTAGAAGTGGTCTGATCTCATTTATCTTTATGTAATTAAACTATTTTGGGTCAGTGAGATTATTTTTGTAAACTTGAACTTAACACATTTACATTTCATAACTCTACCTTAAAGTGATATCCTGTATTTGTTTAATAGGATAAGTATTTACTTTTGTGCTACAGAAATAATTTTCTTATTTCTTTGTAGGGTTATTAACATGATCATCCACTGACCACTTGAAAGATATAAAATAGAAAAAGAGAGATATGCAGAAATGTTTGGTTTTAAGAAAGATGAGAGAAACATACATCATAGAAGAGGTCTGTCTAGTGGGTTTTGGACATCCAGAAATCAGAGATTTTGCTTTATTGATACTTTAATTTGATATATCGAAGCTCTCTCACTGAAATTAAGTTTCCTGGGCAAGGATGGAAGATTAGATCTCGTTCTATGATGCAAGCAACGATTTTGCTTGCAATTATTGCAAATCCTTGTAAAACCTAGAAGTTTATGGAACATTATTTGTGCCAAAATTAAACGCAGTCTAGCATTTTAACTTCTTTGAAATGCAATACATATACAAGTGGAAAATTTGAATTTTGGTACGTTTTATTGTGTCATAATTAAAAACCTATCAACCAAACAATCAATTGTTTTTCACTACAACACATAGCTTTATTATAAGTTTAAAATGCAGTGCAAAAGCATATTGTATTTTTAACCTCTTATGCACTAAGGGGTTTTTGGTATTATTATGCCTAAATTACATACCCCAAAATAAACTTATTACTGAACCCATGTAATAAAGGAGCTGCAGATAGCAGAAGAAGAATGAGTACAACTCTTCAAATTTTCAAAAGAAAGTATTTGTGATTAAAAATCTTTGTCTAACCCTAATATCAACTGAATGAAGCAACAAATCTGGTGCTTTAGGGATTTCTCTCCAAAAACGTGGATTTTACTGCACATAACCAAGACAATGTATGATGTACAAACCTATAGTGAATTTTCTTTTGTGCCCCAGTTCTTCAACCATCAGTGTACTAAGTTTAGATGGTGTATACCATGACATTGCAAAGTTATACTTTTGCATAAGTTGTCCCCCTGTTTAGAAACATTTTAGTCTCTCACACCTAAAAAAAACCTCTCCAAGTCTTATAGTATATTTAAAAAAAAAAAAAATATATATATATATATATAATATATACACACATACAGTGGTGTGAAAAACTATTTGCCCCCTTCCTGATTTCTTATTCTTTTGCATGTTTGTCACACAAAATGCAGTTTTTAAATGATGGTTTTTATTATTTAGGGAGAAAAAAAATCCAAACCTACATGGCCCTGTGTGAAAAAGTAATTGCCCCTGAACCTAATAACTGGTTGGGCCACCCTTAGCAGCAATAACTGCAATCAAGCATTTGCGATAACTTGCAATGAGTCTTTTACAGCGCTCTGGAGGAATTTTGGCCCACTCATCTTTGCAGAATTGTTGTAATTCAGCTTTATTTGAGGGTTTTCTAGCATGAACCGCCTTTTTAAGGTCATGCCATAGCATCTCAATTGGATTCAGGTCAGGACTTTGACTAGGCAACTCCAAAGTCTTCATTTTGTTTTTCTTCAGCCATTCAGAGGTGGATTTGCTGGTGTGTTTTGGGTCATTGTCCTGTTGCAGCACCCAAGATCGCTTCAGCTTGAGTTGACGAACAGATGGCGGACATTCTCCTTCAGGATTTTTGGTAGACAGTAGAATTCATGGTTCCATCTATCACAGCAAGCCTTCCAGGTCCTGAAGCAGCAAAACAACCCCAGACCATCACACTACCACCACCATATTTTACTGTTGGTATAATGTTCTTTTTCTGAAATGCTGTGTTCCTTTTACACACAATGTAACGGGACATTTGCCTTCCAAAAAGTTCAACTTTTGTCTCATCAGTCCACAAGGTATTTTCCCAAAAGTCTTGGCAATCATTGAGATGTTTCTTAGCAAAATTGAGACGAGCCCTAATGTTCTTTTGCTTAACAGTGGTTTGCGTCTTGGAAATCTGCCATGCAGGCCGTTTTGCCCAGTCTCTTTCTTATGGTGGAGTCGTGAACACTGACCTTAATTGAGGCAAGTGAGGCCTGCAGTTCTTTAGACGTTGTCCTGGGGTCTTTTGTGACCTCTCGGATGAGTCGTCTCTGCGCTCTTGGGGTAATTTTGGTCGGCCGGCCACTCCTGGGAAGGTTCACCACTGTTCCATGTTTTTGCCATTTGTGGATAATGGCTCTCACTGTGGTTCGCTGGAGTCCCAAAGCTTTAGAAATGGCTTTATAACCTTTACCAGACTGATAGATCTCAATTACTTCTGTTCTCATTTGTTCCTGAATTTCTTTGGATCTTGGCATGATGACTAGCTTTTGAGGTGCTTTTGGTCTACTTCTCTGTGTCAGGCTGCTCCTATTTAAGTGATTTCTTGATTGAAACAGGTGTGGCAGTAATCAGGCCTGGGGGTGGCTACGGAAATTGAACTCAGGTGTGATACACCACAGTTAGGTTATTTTTAAAAAGGGGGCAATTACTTTTTCAGGGCCATGTAGGTTTGGATTTTTTCTCCTAAATAATAAAAACCATCATTTAAAAACTGCATTTTGTGTTTACTTGTGTTATATTTGACTAATGGTTAAATGTGTTTGATGATCAGAAACTTTTTGTGTGACAAACATGCAAAAGAATAAGAAATCAGGAAGGAGGCAAATAGTTTTTCACACCACTCTATGTGGTTAAAAAAATGCCCATTTTTATAGTTTAAACCCTAAATATGCCCCCAAAACACTTTAATTTCATTTCAGCCTCTGCTTAATACATTACCTAAAAAAATGTAAAGATAAATCTGTACACTGTATACTGTACAGTATTGTACTGATATGTCATCCGCAGTGGTAGAATGTAAAATACCGATGTTACTGCTATATGTACTGTAATTCATGCAAGCATGTTTTCATTCCCAGAAGCCTTGGAAGGTGCAGGGCGTTTCTACAGCATCTTGGGACTTCAACCCTTAAACTGCCTCATACTTTGGGGATAATGCATCCCTGGACACCAAAAACGTTTTTGCTGCACTTTAAGCAAACGTCACAATTCACAAAGAAAAAGTAAAATTTTAATGGAACACTTTTTTTCATGCGAAGAGCATCACAATTACAGTACTGCAACACTGATCATTTTACACACTGCCACTGAACTGTAAAACTATTTAAAAAAGCTACTGAAACAATATGTACAAGGTGAAACTGACGCCATTGATGAAATTCCGTAAATCACCGAGCCAACTGCACTTGAACTGGCTGCACGCAAGCACACAGAGGTAAACGCTGATGCTGGTAGGCTAGTCTAGTGAAGAGGCTCAATCCCAGAGACAGTGAGGCTGCAGTGTTGCAGGTGCCAGCAGTGGTCATGAGGTGGCTGCTCAACGAATGTACAGCACTGACTGGTCAGCTCCGGCGTGCTGGTAAATTGCACTGGGAGCAGACAATAGCTGGTTGCAGCATTCAATGAATGTACGTCGCCAAATATACTCGGCTACCACATGCTGTCAGATGGCACTGGGAAACAACTATAGCCGGTCATGGCGGTTTAAGTATAAAGAAGAACAAAACGGAAAACATGAGAACACTCAGCTGGAGATGCGTCACAGGGCAGCAGTCAGTCAGCAGCAAGGAGAAATGAGTAACGCTGTAGCAGTCCGGTGCCGCTAAGATTCATACCATCGAGAAGACGGTTATTTATTTTTATGGTGGAGATTCCAGGGACGCACCCAGCCTTGACCCGACCCACACGCACTCATAAACGGAGACAAAAACAAAGCAAACCAGTAATCAAACAGCAAATAAAGAATGTAATGAAAACAACAATACCATCCCTGTTCCCCTTACGCCGATTATACATTAAATACAAAAATGCACCAACAAAACACACACACTGAAGTCCATGATAAACGGCAACGGATGAAATGTAATGATCAAGATAGTTCAGATATCCGCATGTTGAATGGGAATGTAAAGATAGTCCTACCGGTAGTTCCTGAAATGGTGAAGACGGGTGGACAGGTTCAGGAGCACTCCTTTATTTGCAAGATAGCAAAGTCCTCATGTACACAGGCAAACAGCAGGCAATCCAGATGCCCACCGCGAAACGATCCAGGACAAAACAAATAAGTACAGGTCACCCAACAGAAAGCAGGCAGAGAGACAGGAACTTGAAACACAAATTACAAAATCTTTTTTTTTTTTTTGTTGAAGGCATCTGTAGCAAAACTTAGTGAATTTTTTGGAAAAGGTAATCTAGTGGGTACCTTAAAGGACTGTGGAACCTTTGTCCACTTATATGAGGGATACTTGTATAAATAGTAAGTTAGTGAAGTATTCTTGAAAAACGTTGGACCCAGATGCTTTTCTGATGTTCTGTATATTTAGAATCTACCTTATATAATAACTATTAATAATAAAGGATGATTGCAGGCACAAGTTTGATTGGAACAATCTCTTCACCACATCTAGTTTCACCAATACCATATTTGTACCTGAAGCAGTGTTTCATAAGTATTCATTGATTTTTTTAGTATATTTTAGTTTTAATTGGCAATTAATGTTTTTTTTACCATTGTCTGTCATTTAGTACTGACACCAGTGGTCTTCAATTTCTATGTTTTATTACAAAGGATCAAAAGGTTCCTTATTGGAACTACTGATTTTAAAGTGTCTTGCATTTTGAAAATCTGTTGTATGTTTTTAAAGATTATTTTGTTCGTTTTATTTTTACTGGTCTTTTTTTTCCCCACTAGTTAGTGTATGAAGGACATTGATCTTACAATGAGATTCTTCTGTGTATCTCATGTGATTTGTAAAGCAAATGCATCTTTAGCCACCTTCTTTTAGCTGAAAAATGCTTTCTACCATTGTTCAGTAATTGTCAGAATGGGTATGTAACCAGATTGCCATAGTAACGGCACACCACCTGATGGGTTTTACTGAGAACTGCAGCATGTAAAACAAATCCCGGAGTGCCCAGTGTTCAGTGAACAGTGGAGAAGATTAAAATCTTTCTGCTGTGAAGGTCTAAGGTACCATCCTGAAAAATTATGACTTCCTAATTCATGGTTCTAAAATACTGTGATTTACAAATTCTACAATATATGCTTTATAGATGAAAAATGGTTTAAACAATTAGTTTTCGGTGATTGATCTGGTCACTAACTAGGTTACCGTTTGAAATATTTTATGCAGAAAAGGGTTTTAATACTTTCAAATATTTGTCAGTGTAGACAGTGGAAATGGTAACTGCTGGGAATGCTTTACATATCTATAAAACTTTCATCTATTCATTGTTATTAGATATATTTGTGTTGATACTTGAAATGTTGCAAAAAAAACTGTAGTGAAAATATTTTTGACAAGAAAAATATTTCATTTATGCATAATGTGATGTCATATTACAGGATTTTCAACAGGTGCCAATTCCCTCTTGAGTATTTGTGCAAACGATGTAAACAATAGTAAAAGATAGTTTTACTGACCCCAAATGTGTCTTCCACACTTAGAAGTTTCTTGTAGGACTATCATGAGCAGTTTCTTAATTTTGGTGATGTTAATTTAGTGTGGTGGTGAAACTGATACATAAATAATATTAGAAAATAGCCTCTGTTAGTTAGTTTCCTGTGTATCCTGTCTACCTGTTTTTATCACCGTTATCAGTAGCATATAGAACAGTCAGGGAGGCCATAGTTTTATTATTAAACATCATTGGTTTAAAAATCAGGTTGCCATCTGCAAAATTTAGTTGCTTATTGCTTAATGCATTTTCATTTTATCACTTGAAAATGTGAATTTAGTTGTTGATATCACAATGTTAGTGATTATAGTCTAAAGGAGGAAATACGAGAATATTTACCACTCCCATCTGTAAAACAAGGCCACTAAAAATCATTCATCCATCCATCCACTAAAATCATGTTTCTAGAAAATTAGGATTAATAGTATGTAAAGGTAAATGACTACTATTCTGATACCACAAGTACTGCTGGGTTACATGTGGATAATTTAAAGCAAATGGGCATTGTAAAAAGAAGCAGATACAGTTGTGTTTGAAAGTTTGTGAACCCTTTAGAATTTTCTCGATTTCTGCATAAATATGGCCTAAAACATCAGATTTTCACTCAAGTCCTAAAAGTAGATAAAGAGAAACCAGGTAAACAAATGAGATAAAAATAATATACTTGGTCATTTATTTATTGTGGAAAATGATCGAATATTACATATTTGTGAGTGGCAAAAGTATGTGAACCTTTGCTTTCAGTATTTGGTGTGACCCCCCCTTTGCAGTAATAACTGCAACTAAACGTTTCTGGTAACTTTTGATCATTCCTGCACACCAGCTTGGAGGAATTTTAGCCCATTCCTCTGTACAACAACAATAATAATAATAATAATAATGTTTATTTATGTTGCGCTTTATATTTAACAATCTCACAGTGCTACAAAATAAGAATAAATTAACAAACAAG
This sequence comes from Polypterus senegalus, assembly GCF_016835505.1. Taxonomy (NCBI): domain Eukaryota; kingdom Metazoa; phylum Chordata; class Cladistia; order Polypteriformes; family Polypteridae; genus Polypterus; species Polypterus senegalus. Next base: position 81,559,788 of record NC_053170.1, read on the forward strand.
ATAATCTAAAGAAATAATTTAACAAAATGCCTTTCTAAAAAGAAGTTTTTAGGTTTCGTTTGAAAGCATCAGTCGACTGTGGGGCTCTCAGGTAGTCAGGGAGAGAATTCTACAGCCTCGGCGCCACCGCAGAAAAGGCTCTATCACCCATACTGCTAAGCGTAGTTCTAAGAACTTGAAGAGTGTTAGTATGCACAGAGCGGAGGGTGCGTGAGGAAGTATGAGGGATAAGGAGTTCCTGTAAATACAGGGGAGCAGATCCATAGATGCACTGATGGGTAAGGAGGGAAACCTTGTACTCAATTCTAAGTGGTACAGGGAGCCAGTGAAGGGTTTTCAAGATAGGAGTGATGTCGCTATGCTTTCGCACCCTCATCAGGATCCTGGCAGCGCTGTTCTGAATGTACTGGAGTCTCTGGATACTCTTGCCAGGAATCCCAATGAGGAGCGCATTACAGTAATCCAGCCTCGATGAGACAAAGGCATGAACAAGCCTCTCTGCATCTGCCAGGGTAAGTGTTGGACGAAGTTTAGTTTAGTACAGAACAGCTTGAACTCTGGGATGTTGGTGGGTTTCCTCACATTAACTGCTCACTTCAGGTCCTTCCACAACATTTCGATTGGATTAAGGTCAGCACTTTGACTTGGCCATTGCAAAACATTAACTTTATTCTTCTTTATTCTTTGGTAGAACGACTTGTGTGCTTAGGGTCGTTGCCTTGCTGCATGACCCACCTTCTCTTGAGATTCAGTTCATGGACGGATGTCCTGATATTTCCCTTTAGAATTTTCTGATATAATTCAGAATTCAGTGTTCCATCAATGAAGGCAAGCCGCCCTGGCCCAGATGCAGCAAAACAGGCCCAAACCATGATACTATCACCACCATGTTTCACAGATGGGATAAGGTTCTTATGCTGGAATGCAGTGTTTTCCTTTCTCCAAACATAACGCTTTTTATTTAAACCAAAAAGTTCTATTTTAGTCTCATCCGTCCACAAAACATTCTTCCAATAGCCTTCTGGTTTGTCCACGTGATCTTTAGCAAACTGCAGAGCAGCAATGTTATTTTTGGAGAGCAGTGGCTTTCTCCTTGCAACCCTGCCATGCACACCATTGTTGTGTTCTCCTGATGGTGGACTCATGATCATGAACATTAGCCAATGTGAGAAAGACCTTCAATTGCTTAGAAGTTACTCTGGGGTCCTTTGTGACCTCGCCGACTATTACACACCTTGCTCTTGGAATGATCTTTGTTGGTCGGCCACTCCTGGGGAGGGTAACGATGCTCTTGAATTTCCTCCATTTGTACACAATCTGTCTGACTGTGGATTGGTGGAGTCCAAACTCTTTAGAGATGGTTTTGTAACCTTTTCCAGCCTGGTGACCATCAACAACTCTTTTTCTAAGGTCCTCAGAATTCTCCTTTGTTCGTGCCATGATATACTTCCACAAACGTGTTGTGAAGAGCAGACTTTGATAGATCCCTGTTCTTTAAGTAATACAGGGTGCCCACTCACACCTGATTGTCATTCCATTGATTGAAAACACCCGACTCAAATTTCACCTTCAAACTAACTGGTCATCCTGGAGGTTCATACTTTTGCGACTCACAAATATGTAATATTCGATCATTTTCCTTAATAAATAAATGACCAAGTATAATATTTTTGTCTCATTTGTTTAACTGGTTTCTCTTTATCTACTTTTAGGAGTTGAGTGAAAATGTGATGATGTTTCAGGTCATATTTATGCAGAAATATAGAAAATTCTAAAGGGTTCACAAACTTTCAAGCACAACTGTATGTGGATATTGTGAATGCATCCATCATATATCAGCTTCTTTTTTGCTTTGTTATCATTACATTGTTCAGAGACATTTATTTAACTTTGCTCTGCATGAGAATATTTACGATAAGGAATGCACTTTGGTCTTGACTTTTCCTTTTCTTCTGCCAAGTCCCACATTCTCTTCTTTTTTAAAAGTGACTGCAGTTTTATTAAATCTTACTAAAAAGAGTTTTCTAATTATAGTACAATACAAATTAGCTCTGTGATGTAATTATATGCCATTGTGATAGTGGTATGCAGCATGCATGAACAAGTAATTATGGTACTGTATTTAACAATTTACGGTTGCTTGAGCTTTCCTTCTCATTGGATGTGTATGATAATTCAGGCACTGAAAGACACAACATCTAAATCGTATGTAATATGAATCCAGCTGGAAGCAGTTGATATGGTGCTGGTTAAAGTTGTATGGTCCTTCATACATATACATATATATATATATATATATATATATATATATATATATATATATATATATATATATATATATATATATATATATATATATATTTTTTTTTTTTTTGCATTCATGTAACAGGGCTGGTTTAAAGGGAATGTGAGGAACACAGTTTGGCTCCAAAGTGGCTACAGTGTGCTTGGGGTTTTCATTGTAAAAATTCTAAAAATTAGCAAAATGTTTTCCTGTTCCTCTGCACAAAAATAAATTGAGCATTTTGTTTAATGTAATCCACCTTGATTTATCTTCATCATATTTCAAAGATGCATCTAGCAGCTCAGATGAAATCTGATCTGCAAGTTGTTTAAATCCTAGTTTATCCTCCAATGCTGCTTTGTTTACCTAAACAGTACATTTTGCTATGTGATTTGATCATAGTCCCCTTCCCCTCCTTTCTTTGGAGCTAATGTGACTTTTTCCCCCCACTAAATAAGGTTTGCCATATTCATGCTGCTTCTTTTTAAAAACCACTTCTCAAACTGTTAACTGCTTTACTGTTGTGATGCATTTCCCACTTTGTAGCCTTCACATGCATTATTTGTTTTCAAAGTTGCCAATTACAACTTCTCTTTCCCACTGATCAATTCATATGTACTTTATTTCTTGTTGGAGTTTAGAAAGATATGGAAGGTAGCCTGAACTTTAAAAAAGTGAATTACATATTTCCTCTTAATTTTGAAAAAATAAATCGTAAAGAAACTGCATTACGTGAGTAACTGTATAGCTTCAAATCCAGTGCAAGTGCTAAAAAAATGTTTCTGACTAAAGGGATTTTATTTTTTTTATAAAAAATGGAAGACGTTCAGTGAATTTATTTTACAAAGTTATTGAGTTAATTCTGACAGTGGTAAATTATCTGTAACATAGAAAACATCTCACTTAAATGCTTGTATTTCTCATAGCATTTGAAGGCAGCGTTTTTTTGTCATTTGTCTGAGGATAGACAGCAGCCATATTTTAACACTAGAATCCCTGAAGCCTACGAAAATTGGCTGGCCACCTTAAATTCTTTTACACGTCCTTGTCAGTGTCTTTGTTTTGCAAATGTTTCAATCGGCACTGGCAGCAAGAGCCTGCTCACTCATCCTCCCACTGAGACAGATGAAGTCAACTCAGATACTGAAGTCTCTTTATGTGGCAGTGAAGTGTTTGGAATTGTACAGGGTGAATAACATATTGTTATTTGGAATACATATATTTCATGTGTGTTCCGTCTCTACAACAATCTAGGTAAATGTAGGATGACAGAAATGTGAGGCAAGAAATGTTGAACACATAACTGAAACAGAATATTTTTCATCTTGCTGTAATAATGACAAAATGCCGATGTGAAGTGTATAACGCAGGGCTGTGGAGTCGGTAGATAAATGCTCCGACTCCTCTGTATGTATATACTATGCTAATGTATTTTCTACATCCATTGAAGGAAAGGAAGGCAACATACATGTCATTTCACCACAGAACTACTGGCTAGGAAGCCAACACTCTACTATAATGCCAGATTAAAGACAAACACAATTGATTGGCGGCGCGATTGCGGGTGTCCACATGGACGGGCAGATCCAGCTTGCCGAAAATCTCGACCACCGCCCCCATCCAAAGTAATGTGATGCCTCTGTCTGCTGCAGTGGCTGTCTCCTCTGTCAGCCAGCCGGAAGTTTAGTGCATTGTGTCACTCACCGGCCAGCTGATCAGCAGAACGAGCCTCTGCTGGAGACAGGTAGGGAGATCTGTGTTCTCGGCTCCTTCGGCACCCTTCACTAGCGCATAGCGAAGAGGCGCCGACGGAGCTGAGAACACACCAGATGATTTTTCAGGCGTTTGACGCGTGATGACTCGTTGAACGGCCGAAAAATCGACAGTGCATCTGTAAATGTATGGGGGGCTTTAGGCTAGGTTCACAGTTCCCTGTAACAGTAGAACACGACACAATGGAAAGCAGTGCTGCACCTTACCTGTGCATTACATCCCATATAGTGACGCATACAGTCAATGAAAAGCATGCTTCATGGTTACGTGACATGTTCGTTTTGTGGTAACATTATGCACTGCATGCATTGGGCTTTATTCTTACAGCAGAGAAGTAGTTCATTATGACTGTTTTTGAATTGGGACATTTCAACTTACTTTTTTAATTCCCATTTAAATTTAGTAGGAGTCGAGTCGGTTAACTTTTTGCCGACTCCGACTCCAGGTACCCAAAATTGTCTCCGACTCCTCGACTCCGACTCCACAGCCCTGGTATAATGTGTTAAGACTGAAGTCCAAATTTCAAATAAACACTTTCACAAAAGTTACAACAAAACAAGTATGCTTTTATTCAAGAATATAACCAAAGAAAAAGAAATCATTTAATTTGCATAGTGCTGTCAATGAATAAAAACCCCAGGTCCGAATATCATTGTACACAAATTCGACTTGTCTCCTCAGCTGGTGCAGAAGTAAGAACTGCTGCCTCATTATCAAGAGGTTGCGGGTTCAAGCCTGGATTCTCCCCATTTTGAGTTGTGAGCTGTTGTTGTTATTATTATTACTATAATATAATGAAAACATACATTTGATTTCAGTCTGTAAATGTAAATTTTTACTACTAGTAAGTCTTTTTTTTTTTTTTTTTTTAATTCAGTTTTATTCTGTCAGTCACGTTCATGCCTCCACCCCCAATCTGACACTGTTAGCTTTCAAATAAAGACATGGTGCAATGAACTCGCCTCTCCCTGTCTGAGCTGATGGCGTTTATCTCCATTCTTTTCACAAGAGCAGTGATGACCACAGTTAGTGCTGTGGTTGATGCCCGCTCAGAACTATTTGTTGTACCGGCAATCAAAGATATGGTGACCGCTATCAGACTATCATGTGCCATTTGCAGTTTGACAATAAGGACACCCATGCAGAACATGTGAAAAACAATCTCGGACATCTGGCAACATTTTATTGAGAACTATGTTTTGAGTTACAGCCCAGGGTAACTTACTACTGTTAAAGAGCAACTGTTTCCAAACAAGGTCCATTGTCCTTTCTTGAAATACATATCATCCAAGCCTGACAAATTTCACATAAAGTTTTGGATTGCAGCAGATTTGGAGACAAAATACATGTACAATGCCACTCCTTATTTAGGAAAAGATCCCAGTCATCCCACGGGAGAAATACTTTCTGAAACTATGTTCATAAAGCTTATGGAGTTGTTTCTGTATAAAGGCATAACTGTAACAACAGACAACTTCATGTCACTTTCACTGTCTAATAGGCTGCTGCACTGCAACACAACTCTGCTTGGCACTATAAATAAAGTGGGACTTCTACCTGCAGCTAAAGTCATTTCAGTACGCATGCAATTCTCCATGCTAGTGTTTAGATCTGGCAGTGCCATGCAGTGATATTTCAGTTCTGGTATTAATTTTAGTTTTTATTTTATTTTATAAAATTAATTTTTATTTTGTTTTAGGTTTCAGTGAAGTCAACAATTTCTATTTTTATTTAGTTCTGTGTTTAAAATTTTAGCTTTTATTTTATTTAGTTCTGGCTTTTTTTTATATAATATTAGTACAATTTTACTTTTTTCTTCTGTTTCAAGACCACAAATGCTGGCCTACACATTTCAATGCAAGTTATTTCAGTCAACAAAATACACTCACAGTTCAAAATGCTATTAAACACAGCTTGACTATCAGTGAGGAAACAGATTAAGTGGCCTAATGAGTGTAGTCAGCAACATCAAATGTTTCAACCCAAGAAACCAGTCTATGCGAGCATGTTACTGTTGAGCTTTAAACAAGCACGCATTTCGAGAGAGTTGTTCATGTTGCAACAACGTCCATTGCACAGATAGCCACACAGTGAAAGTATTCGCTTGACGAGTGTCTGTAATACATGTGCACAGACGAGGTCCTCGGCACTATTAGGCGTACCAGCAAGACTGTATAATAACGATTTCTGCTGCCAGTATTGAAGCAGTGACATGCAGTGAGGTTTGTGAGGCACGGACTCCTTCAGAATCCGATTTAAAAATATAAAAACCCCATATCTTATTCACTATTCGATTGGCAGCATGCACATTGACCACTGGTTATGTTTAATATCTCATCAGCATTATTTACACACACAGGTAAGGCACATATTTGGCTAAGAAAGAACGTTACATTTATAGCGGCGAGAGAGCGCATTTGCTCCGCAACCTCCATATGTTGTAAATTTGCAGTTGCAATTTCACATTTCATATTCATTCAATACAAATGAAAGTACGGAGTGGTGTACAAAAAACAATGTACTTGCCTCACTGAATCTCCTTTTCAGTTATCCAGCAAGATAAACAGCTTCATGCAATAATTCCCGGAACCACAAAGTAATGTTGCGAATGTTTAATTACAAAAATGGTGTGAAACTGTAAATACAAATACAAATAAACACTAACAAGTACTTGTATAAGTAACATAAAGTAAATACAGCAGCATTTATAACTAAGAGCTTAACAGCCGAAAGCTCAGTGAATTTACGTGGTGAAATTTAACGTTTACTTTGACATTCCCTAACCAAAGTTACTTAAAAGCTATAAAACTAGAAAAAAGAGATAACTTGCAGGGAATGCCTTCACAAGGGATAACTAAGCAGGATGGTGAGGGATTGTTTGAGAAAACAAATACAGAGGTAATAAACACACCATGCTTACTGCTGCTGCACTCACTTCCTACTTCCTGCCATATGGCTTCCTGCAGCACTACCATTAGGATTTTTATGTTAGGGTTACAAAAGTTTGCTAAACAAACCAGAACCAGAACACTCCCCACCTGCTGTCTTTAAGATACCATCAACAAACCTGAGCCAAATACTTTAATCTGACGATAAAAGAAAAAACTATTTTGAAATGGGCCTGTAAAGGATTTTTGTTGCTCATTGCTAAACCATCTTTATCTAAATCTTCCTTATTAATCCATCTTTGCTGGGAACAGCCTTCATTATTATTCCCATAGGCCATTCATTCCTCCTGACTTGCTTTTCCTTCAGAAGGACAACATCACCTTCTTTGATGTCAGGTCTTTAACTGTGCCATTCCTGTTGTGTCTTCAGAGTGCTGAGGTACTCCGTTCTCTACCTGCTCCAGAATTCCTCGGCGAGGTATTAGACACGCTTCCATTGGTGTCTCAACATTTCACCTGTACCAAACTTACTCTGAGACACACAGGGTGTGCCTATTTTTTTGGGTGAGCAGCATAGAAGGTGTTAGGACATTACGATGTTCAGGATCAGTTGGAACAGGTACCAGGGGACATGCATTAATTATGGCTATGACCTCTGCTATTAGCATTGTTACCACTTCAGGAGTAAGTCGTACACAACCAGACTGCTACAGCATGGAGTCTAATATGCGTCATACCACTCTGATCATATGCGATGAATGAGGTGGGCTGAAAACCCAAGCGCATCCTTGATCTTGTAGGTACTCCTGTACCTGCCCTTGCTTTGGAGCTTCCATTCCTAATTCTCTACAGGCACCCACAAAATTTGTACCACAGTCAGAGATCAATTGTTTCACTTGACCATGCAGTGCAAAGAAACGCCTCAATGCATTAATGAAGCTAGAAGAGCTCATTTCTTCAACAACTTCTATGTGGACTGCTCGAGTGCACAGACAAGTGAAGAGTACTGCCCTCCTTTTACTGTTTGCATGACCTCCTCTTGTGCACCTTGTAGATACTTCCCATGGACCAAACAAATCTACACCCACATATGAGAATGGAAGATCCATTTGGAGCCTTTCAGTTGGCAGATCACACATTTGCTGTTCATGTACTTTCCCTCTGAGCTTCCTGCAAGTCACACGCTGATTAAGTATTTTACCTTGCACCATTTTGCACCAACTAGCCATAGGCTGCTCGCTCTGACAGCACCCTTGATGAAGTGTCTTCCCTGGTGTTGTACCTTTTGGTGATGATGCCTCACAAGAACAGATGCAACATGGTGGCTGCTAGAGATGATGAAAGGGTTAGTTTCTTTTGAAATCAAGTCCGGACTGATTGAGGTGCCCACCAGCTCGGAGGAGGCCACTGCTGTCAATGGTTTGTGAGGGAAGGTCCGATTTTGCCCTAATGCATCTTAGTTCTTTTAAATATACTAAATTTATACTCATGCTGCACACTTTTGGTGATTAAGCTTTCAGCCTTTACTAATGACCCATCTGAGATGCTTTTCTTACAGATATGCCAGCCAAGACAACTTCTGCTTGTTTTTGATTCCCAAAGCAGTCAGTGATGTTGCAAAGACGAGCCACAGTCTCAGAGGCGTGAGTGAACAGAAAGTTCACTTCAGGTTGGATGTCTACATCACTTTCTGGGTTTATGAGTTCAAATTTATTTTGTTCTTCTGGCATTTTCTTTAGTGGCAGATGAAGGAATATAGGTCCAGTAATCCATGTTGAACCGGAGGGCTTGGAGGCTGAAATGGAGCGTGAACCATGATCAGCAGGATTTTGATCTGTTGGCACATAATGCCACTGTTCAGGTTTCGAAACTGTCAGATTCGTCACACCTGATTATTTACATAGACACTAAAGCGTCTGGACTAATTTGGAAATAACCCAAAACCACCTTACTGTCTGTATAAAAACTAGTGGAGTTTAGCTGGAGATCTATTTCCTTACTGACGACTTCTGCAATCTCCACAGCTAGCACCGCAGCACATAGTTCCAGCCTGGGCACTGTAAGTTCATGTTGGGGGGGGGCAAGTCTTGGTTTGCGGAGGTCAAAGCCCACATCTATTTGCTTGTTATGCCTTAGGACTCTGAGATAAGCCACAGCAGCAATGGCATTAATAGAGGCATCTGGAAAAATGCACAACTCAATGTGCAGGGCATTAGACGGCGGAATAGCAGAATATATACGGGGTATTTGAATGCCTCTGAGGCACTTCAGTGAACTCTGCCATTGCATCCATTGTTCATGTGTGCTCTTTGGAAGGTTGGTGTCCCAATCACTGCTATGTCTCAAGAGTTCTCTGAGAAGTAAGCGCCCCCGGATAGTCGCTGGTGCCAGGAAACCCAGCGGGTCAAAAAGACTATTGACAATTGAGAGTAGCCTACTCCTCTGCGGTATATGGTCTCTCAGTTTCAGGTGCATAAAATGTAAAAATGTCTGACATAATATTCCATCTTACACTAAGACTTCACTGATCAGATAGGTCCTCCACATACAAGTCAAGATTTTGTAGATCCTTGATCCTTGATCTTCCATTAAGAATGCATCCATCACCTCAGCTTTGTTAGAGGCCACTTTATGGAGACTTTGAAGCTGCTAACAATTCCTGCGTTCTCTTAAGAAGATCAATTGCTTCCTCCACAGTGGGGACAGACTTTAAAGCATCATCCATGTGAAAGTCTCTTTGAATGAAGCGGCACACATCACTGCCATACTCTTTTTCTCAGACCATAAATGGCCACAGCAGGTGAGGGACTATTACCAAAAACATGCACCCTCATTCTGTGGTCAACAACCCTTTTGTCCAGGTCACTGTCCTGATACCATAGGAAGCGCAAAACATGCCTGCAATCTTCTCGCACTAGAAAACAATGAAACATTTGCTGGATGTCAGCAATAAGTGCAACAGGGTTTTTCCTAAATCTTATAAGGATACCCAACAGGCTATTATTCAAATCCGGCCCAGAGAGCAGCACATTGTTAAGGGAAACCCCTTCAAATTGAGCACCAGAATCAAAAACCACACGTATTTGGGTGGGCCTTTGCGTGTGGTACACTCCAAAGAAGGGCAAATTACCATTTCTCCTTACCTTCTTGAACCGGGAAGAGGGAGTAATATCTGTTTTGTGTACAGACACTGGCTTACGGGCATTACTGTGACTCTCGACGAATCTCTCTCACTTATTTGGGTTAACAGTGGAGGAGGGGAGAGTAAAGCTGGGGTCATTACGTGCCTTCGCTTCACCGCGTATAAATTGCCAAAAGAAGGAAAATAGGGGGAAAGGTGACCTTGTGTTCTTGCTTATAGTGGGAGCCCTGCATCATCCACTTCTCCTGAGAGCTTTTTCTACTACAGTAATCCCTCCTCGATCGCGGGGGTTGCGTTCCAGACCCCCCCCGCGATAGGTGAAAATCATGTAGTAGAAACCATATGTTTCTATGGTTATTTTTATATATTTTAAGCCCTTATAAACTCTCCCACACTGTTTATAAATATTCCCCGCAGAGTTATACAGCATAATCCCTTTGTATTCTCTTAGATATTAGGTAAGATTCATTGAAATCTATACTAATAAAAGGCAAAGCCCTCACTCACTCACTCACTCACTCACTCATCACTAATTCTCCAACTTCCCGTGTGGGTGGAAGGCTGAAATTTGGCAGGTTCATTCCTTACAGCTTCCTTACAGAAGTTGGGCAGGTTTTATATCGAAATTCTACGCGTAATGGTCATAACTGGAAGCAGTTTTTCTCCATTTACTGTAATGGAGATGAGCTTCAACGCCCGTGGGGGAGTTTAGTGTGACATCATCACGCCTCTCACGTAATCACGCAGTACATAGAAAACCAGGAAGACCTCAAAAACATGCATTATATAATTGAGAAGGCAGCGAAACAATAAGAAGCGAGCGAGTGACATATACAACCATATTTATGAGTTCTGCTACTTCGGAAACAAAGCACGATGTAAACCTACACTTTAAATTAAGTTCATAGACAGGCTGCCGCTGGCGTTTGTAATTTAGTGCCTGCCCATATAAGGCCGTCCGTCAGCGGCAATCCAATAGCAAATTCCCACTAAATATTCACGGGTGAAGGACTGTGCTTATGGAGAGGAAGATGAGATGGTCAGGGTGGTGACACAAACTCAGCGAAACTGCGAGAGAAAGGACTAAGGTAACATTAAATACAGCCATGGACATCGCACGAGATGGCACCAGCACAGCTGGGAACCCGATGCATGTACAGCGAGTGGCTCACGTGAACTGGCGCGTGCACAGATAAAAGCAACAGTTCCAAAGAGAGCTGAACAAAACCGAATTACACAATTGAAAAGGCAGCAAAAATATGAAGCGTCTGATACTTACAAGCATATTCATAAATCCAGCTACTGCGGAAACAAAGCACACGTTGGAAAAGTCAATGTCCGCTAAAGGAAGACAGTGTAAAAAACCCGTGCATGCAGTGTGTCAGGTCTCAGATAAAGAAGACGCGCGAGCTGTTTATTGATGCAGTAAGAAGCGAATTGATGAATGAAACCTGTCATCTTTACAGCGATTGACAAACACGGAATGTAACTTGAACACAACACATCCTACAAATCGAACCTGATTGAAAGAAATAATGATAATCAAATCCTTGATGACAGCAACACTCAGTAACACTCACAAAACAAATACTGTATATTGACAGTCATGTTACGTTATTTTAAAATGTTCCCTTTTTCTAGCTTTTTAACACACTACTTCTCGCTCGATGCGGGTATATATATATATATATATATATATATGTATATGTATATATATGTATATGTATGTATATATATATATATATATATATATATATATATATATATATATATATATGTATATATATATATATATATATATATATATGTATATATATATATATATATATATATATATATATATATATATATATATATATATATATATGTATATATATATATATATATATATATATATATATATATATATATATATATATATATATATATATATATATATATATATATATATATATATATATATATATATATATATATATATATATATATATATATATATATATATATATATATATATATATATATATGTATATATATATATATATATATGTATATATATATGTATATATATATATATATATATATGTATATATATATATATATATATATATATGTATATATATATATATATATATATATATATATATATATATATATATATATATATATATATATATATATATATATATATATATATATATATATATATATATATGTATATATATATATATATATATATATATATATATAGATATATATATATATATATGTGTATATATATATATATATGTATATGTGTATATATATATATATATGTATATGTGTGTATGTGTATATATGTGTATATATATATATATGTATATGTATATGTATATATATGTATATATATATATATAACCCGATCTACATACTAGAATAATGGATACTTTATTCGCCATCAATGATTGTTTTGGTAAAGCCATACTCAGTGTATTCATTAGATGAACGGTTAAAAAGTAAGAGCGAGGGGAGGATGACTTATTGAGGCATGCAGGCTGTAGTGCGTCAACTCTATCTGAATTGCGCAATCACATTTGAAAAATATATCTTTTCAAGTTCTATTTAGTCCATATGTGTCAAACTCAAGGGTCAGGGCCACATCCGCCCGGCGTGTAATTATATCCGCCCCGAGATCATTTTATATACTGTATTATTGTTATTAAAGCCCGGTATATGAAGCGCTGGTAACACAATAAACTACAGATCCCATAATGCAGCGCTTCAGCTGCCTTGCCGAACACTTACCGCGTTAATCAAGTCTACCTTATGATGCTGCAAGTTATTGCGAAGCTAGCTCACACGATGCTGAAGAGAAAAGTTGATTCTGAAAATAGAGCCTTTAAAAACCAATGGGAGGCTGAGTATATGTTTACTGAACCCGTGTGTCTCATTTGTGGAGCTAATGTGGCTGTAATTACAGAATTTAATCTAAGACGGCACTATGAGACATAACATCAGGGTAACCTGAATGCAATGCAGAAGATACAGAAATCAGCATAATTAAATAAGAATCTGACACTTCAGCGGACGTTTTTACCCGTGCACAATCACAAAGTGATTTCAAGTGAAGCTGCTTTTATGGGAGACACAAATGCACAAGTGCACCTTGCCCCACTTTCCCTGTTGCCAAGTAATGTTAAACCAAATCGTCACTACGGTGTTCCCAAATAAGCACTTTGCTGATAAACTGAGCGCACTGCGCACTGAGTTTGCACGACGCTTTGGTGACTTTGAAGAACAAAAAAAGTCCGTCTACATGCGGCTCGAACCTTGTGCATGTTTGGTAGCACATATCTGTGTGAGAAGCTCTTCTCAGTGATAAAGACTAACAAAACAGCACACAGGAGTCGCCTCACTGATGAGCACCTGCAGTCCATCCTGAGAATCTCCACAACACAGAACCTCACACCAAACAGAAACGAACTTGTTGCCAAAAAAAGATGCCAGGCGTCCAGATGACATATGAGCAAAGACAACTGAATGATTTGATTTGTTATTGCTGAAAGGAACACATTTTATTTATATTTCCAGGTTTTGTTATGCAGCATGTTCATATTTGAATTTGTATAATTTTGACAGGATATATTTTTATGGAGAGCAAAATCTTTTGGGATATTTAAAATCTAAGTTTATTTTTTATATAAAATTACATAAGAGTAAAGAAATTTGAATGTTTGTTCTTTTAACGTTTACTTTATTTCTAACTTGTATAATTTGGACAGGATATATTTTTATGGAGAGCAAAATATTATAAGTTGTTTAAGGTTTGAGTTGATTTATTCAGGAATAATATTCCTGTCTGTTTTTACCATTCCTACCAAAGATATTTCTGTCGACTAAATAAAAATTCCTTCTATTTCAAATTTAAATAGAACTTGAACAAATACGATAGTTCATAATATCCACGCAGACTTGCACGTAAGAGCGGGAGTCATCCGTTTTAACAAGCAGCGTATTGCACTGATACGAAATAGCTGTGTGTGTATATATGTAGATATGTATGTATATGTATATATATATATATGTTTATATATGTGTGTGTGTATGTATATATATATGTATTTGTGTGTATATATATTTTTGAGTATGTATGTATGTGTGTATGTATTTATGTGTGTATGCATATGTATGTGTATATATGTAGATATATATATATATATATATATGTATGTATATGACAACAACACTCATCACTCACAACAGTGACAAAACAATTACATTGACAATCATGTTACGTTATTTTCAAAATGTTTCCTTTTCTTTTCATTGCTTCTTTAACACACTAATTCTCCGATGCGAAGCGCGGGTATTTTGCTAGTTATGTATATAAACACACTGTTTATATACAGTAAAACCTAAATATTATTTTAAAGATATTGAGTGTCTCCGATATCACATATGTTAGAGCCATTATGATAGACAGGCCACCAGCAATAAATACGTACAATGCAACAAAAATAGTATACAGTAAATGTGTGTGTACAGTGACACTAAACGTACGTACATGTACTAAGTACTGTAAGTAGAAAATTAATTATGGTTACTCACCAACAATGACACAATGACTTGTCCAATAACAATGATTTTTATTTTACTGCACAACAAAGGAGAGCGTTACAGCCCTTAAAGGAGCCACTTCAGGCGATTGTGTAGCACTGCCGTTGTTCTTCTTCTGGCAGTCTTCAATGCAAATCCCTAAAGCAGATTCCATCCAGACTACTGCCTTATTACATCCACTTACAACTTGTTTTGCACCCTGGTTAAAAGGACACTGCGGCCGTAGATCTTATATTCCTTTCCTACTTTTAAATAAAAAGAATCGTAGCCTTCAACAAATCCAAAAGCGTGTACCTTTCGGCAATCATTAACATCTTCCGCTTTGCTTGGGCACGGCCCCTGAAGCAGTAGCAGATCGTTTTGGAGCCATAATGAAGGGCTTGACTATGCACAAAGATAAACACAAAAGAGCACAACTCTTTACACAGCGAAACACGTTGATGCTGAATGAGCTAGACGAGACTTACTGTTTAACACTGCATTCAGCAAGCAGGAACTTAACTGCGTGCTCTGATTGGTTAGCTTCTCAGTCATCCGCCAATAGCGTCCCTTGTATGAAATCAACTGGGCAAACCAACTGAGGAAGCATGTACAGGAAGTAAAAAGACACATTGTCCGCAGAACCCGCGAAGCAGCAGAAAAATCCGTGTTATATATTTAGTTATGCTTTCATGTAAAATCCGCGATAGAGCGAAACCGCGAAAGTCAAAGTGCAATATAGCGAGGGATTACTGTATTAGGTTAACACCTCTAGCAGTATCCAAGTAGAAAAGCCCTGGTAAAAAAAAAAACTTGTTTTGCAGCCTCAATCTCAGACAGTAAATCACTCAGTTCTCTAAACTTTTGGTGCTCTTTTGGTAGTATTTTAGGAAAATTGTCCAGTTTTGCAGGTTGTCCAGAACAAACGGATTTAAATTTTGACCTTAATTGAAATATTTAGTTTTTAAAAGATTTTAATTCTTATGCTTTAATCAATTTTAATGCAGACTGTTCAACAAAAGGATAACGACTAAAGCAAGTGAATATTTTATTTAAGGTCAAAATTTAGCTTTTAAATATTGGATTGGTTTTTTTTTTTTTCTCTTAGTCTGATCCTAATTTTTATACAATTGAAAACCGTTTATGGTGTTACCTTTATTTGTAAATGAAGCCTATGAGCCTATCCTTCTCCACGAAAATCTCGTCACTTTCTTGTAAAAGTCCTCTTTGTTTTCCTTTAGTTTTAAAAGTCTTAATCTTCCATTTTGAAGTTGGAAGAAAAAATAAAAATAAATGGACCGCTGCACTGCACTTGACTTTCTGATATCGCTAACTTATTGGCACCTCTGCGGAGAAGAACAGCAGCAACGAGTTCACATCCGGCCCCTCCAGTGCGGCACGGTACTGTCTGCCTTACCTTGTGCCTTTTCAATGCGGTTTTATGTCAGATCAGCAAGACCAAATATGTCACACACATTCATTAAAGATATTAGCCAGACTGAGGAAATCCAGGGTGTATAATAAACGTGCTTGCAAACATTATATTGGCGACACACAGAGAGGCAGCAACAGGCATGCGCCAATTGCATGCATCAACCCAGTCTGTGAGGGATAGTGCAGTCTGAGGTGAGGCCCCACTCGTCGCTACCATACAGGAAATGTGCAAATTCAGCTATTTTAATGCTAAAAAAGATAAAGATTGGAATCATAGAGAAAACAAATTTATAGCACAGACCAGTGGGCAAATTTATTTTATGTTATCATTATTAGTTTTTTTTATATTATTTATATATATATATATATATATATATATATATATATATAAACTTTTCATGCCTTCCCCAATAGTTGGTCCTGCACTGAATCTCCGAGACTCTTTTCTTCTTCTCGCACGCTACATTTGCTTTTATTATCATCTGCGCTGTAACTAAAGTATTTCCACAAGTTACTTTCTTGCTTTCTACCCGTAAACATCTGTGCAAAACTCGCCATTAGCAACAAGTGCTTACTGCTTCATCCCGACAAGCCAAATGTGCTCAACAAATAAACAACGGTCCTTTACAGAAGTTGCACCACGTGACTATAGTAAGCTCAAGGTACAAGATCATCGCATAGTGAACAGTGCAACGTAACTGAACGCTCAGGGCGACTGAATTGGATTGAACAAAAATGTTATTGCTGTTTTTTTTAATTTTTACTCAGTTTTTGTTCTCGTCTTAGGTCGTTCACATATAACTAATTTTTACTTTTATTTAGCTTTAGTCTCTCTGTTTGCCTTAATTTTAGTTCTCATTCTTGTAAAACGAAAAACAATCACTGGTGCCATGCTGACTTTTTGCACCCAAAAAGAAGTCTGTCTGCATTCGTAGTACTATGCATCATAATGTGGAGTTTGGGCAAGATGGAGAAAAAAAAACACCATGTTCAAATGTCATAGCGCTTTCTAATAATGACATTTTCATGTATAGAGAGGTGTGTGTGTGTGTGTGCATACGCTAGAGAAGTCAAGACAGATTTGATGTCATTCAAGTGGTTACTGGAATATAAAATAACCATTTTCGCAACGGTGTAACGAAACAAGTGTGCTTTTATTCAAGAATAAAACTGAATAAGAAAAAATTCAAGTGATAATGAGATACTGTACCAGACAGACATGATTCACAGGTGTTTGTGTCTGTTCATATCCTTTCAGCAATATCTTTTACAGGTAGTAAAATTTACTCCAGGTGTTACAGACTGAAATCAAATGTATGTTTTTATTATACAATAGTAATAATAACAGCAGCCCACTACTCAAAATGGGAATAACCCAGACTTGAACTCGCAACCTCTTGGTTATGAGACAACAGTTCTTACCTCTGCATCAGCCAAACGGATATGTTATCTGATATTTGGGCTTTGTGCCAAGAGATTTAACCACGCCCGGGGCTGGAAATAAAAGACAAAGAGTAAATGACAAAGTAGAATGTCGTAAAGAGGTTCCAAAACGTTGGCGCGATAAATATGCTGCGCAGGTTAGAGATAATGAAAGTACTAAAATTCAAAAGTCTCGAAAAATGATAATAAAGATCGCATTTGCGCAAACAAATGGAAATTATTACTCGGTGAAATAACAGAACAGTAAAAAGAGATTGAATATATTGTTCGAATTTAAATTAAGTCAGAGACTTGTAGATCATCTAATTCGTGTTGCCATCAGGGAAAAGTAGTATTTTTTTCACAATAAAGAGGCGTATCTGTGAGAATTAAGATTTGTTGTGTGGTGAAAGTGAAATCCACATACACGAGCGGCAGAGATGTGAGGTGGCTGGTGCGTAGCGCAGGCTGGGGGGTTGGCGAGCGATGCCACCTAGTATCCCAAATAACAATATATTATTTACCCTATACAATTCCAAACACCTCATTGCCAGATAGACTTCAGCATCTGAGTTGACTTCAGGTGTCTCTGGTGGGGGTTGAGTGAGCAGACTGCCTGCTGCCAGTGCCAATCGACACATTTGCAAGACCAAGATGCTGATGAGGAGGTGCAAAGGAATATAAGGTGCCCCGACATTACGACTTTTTTCGTAGACTTCAGGGATTCTAGTGTTAATGCAGTACTCCCTTAATGTGTGACTTTTTAGAAACCATTGTTAAAATTATTTGGTTGGGTGACTGAGCAGCATTTTACTTTTGTGGAGTAATTGAAGAGTTTGAAAATAACATTAATTTCATGTTTTCTTAGTTTGTGTGTTATTTCCAGCAAATATGTTTAGTTTTATAACACAGAATGATATTTATAAACCCCATAGTTGCGGATCAGAATCTGCTGCTTTTTGATTTGCAGTATGTATGCCTAAAGAGTATCCCACTTTAATTAGCAATACGGGAACATTGGAAGTTGAATTTATGTCTATATTTACCAAGAGAGGTGGATGGCATTCATCCTTAAACTACAAAATAAGTTTAGACATAAACTCTGGTGATTAGCTGAAGATAATAAAATACTCTTAAAATTGTTAAGAAAGAGAAAAGCTACAATAAAAGAATTTGAGTCTTGTCATGTCAAAATGCAGGTGGACACAGCAAGCGCTTTCCAGTTGTATTTCCCCAATCTCATTGAATGTTCACATACTGTATTAATGAGAGGATAACTCTTAAATTTCTTTTTGTCTGTCTCTCTTTAAATTATCACAGCTCCTGATTCTGCCAAACTAAACCCCAGCAATCTCCACCCTGCCAATACTAGTGCAAGTTCTTCTGTTTCCAGCATTAACAACAGCGGCAATGGCAAACGTCCTCCTGCCACTGTCCAACAGCAGCAGCTGGCTTCTCCACGCTTCCCTCCCCGAGAGGTTCCCCCACGTTTTCGCCAGCACGAACATAAGCAGCTATTGAAGAGAGGGCAACCACTGCCAACTGGGACCCTGTCTGTGGTCACGGGCCCAACAGGGGACATCTCTGCTTCTTCCTCCACCAACAGCATATTGCATCCAAGTCCCAATAAACAGCACTCAGGTAAGGCAAGTTTGGAAAATCATTCTGATGTAATTCTGCTTTAGCAAAACCATGGAAGTGCTAATATATTACATAATGTCCATTTTTTAATTAAATGGGAACACAAAGGCTTGTTCTACAGAGGTCACGGTTTACTTTCTATTACATCATCAAGTATACCATTACCCAGATGTTTAATGGTAGTTTTCTTTGGTTAAGGAGTGGTATAAAATTGGATTGTTTGCATTTCAGATGTACAGTAGAGTCTCGCTTATCCGACATAAACGGGCCGGCAGAATGTTGGATAAGCGAAACTGTCAGATTAATGGGATTAATTAAACATCAAACTATATTATAATTTTACACATTACAAACCTAATAATCATGTTTTACAACAAAACAGAAAAATTTAACTGAAAAAATAAGCTTACAGTTACAGAATTGTCTGAAGTTAAATACAGTATGTACTGTACTTAAAAAGTACAGTCCTGTGGTGATTTAAAGACATTTTTGATCTTAGTCTGCTTTCCTGACAAGTGCCGTTTCTTCGCTGCCAAGTCTTGCCATCTTTGCAGCATCATTATGTCGATTCCTGTAGCTTCTTCTTGTTGCTCAATGTATTTAATTGCAGTTTCTAGAGCCTTAACACCGTCACTCATATAGTCAACATCCGTACGAGCGTATACTGTTTACAACAGCATTGTGACTGCGTGTGTGTGTTTGTGCGATGACGTGCAAGTCCCTGTCTTGCACCCGAAAACATGAAGCTGAACCTCAGTACTTAGCAACACAAGCTTTATTCAGCTTGAAACAGGAACAGCGCAGTTATTTATTGTAGTGAGATATGCCACTCTCCTATGCACAGACACAGCAGTCAGGCAGGGTCGTGGCCACACTAATACTGTGCCCTGCGCATTTATAATGTTCCTTGTTCCTTGTATCACCCATCGACGGCAGGCGCTTATAACATGTCTGCGATCTTTTTGGATTCCCTTTTACATCGAACTGCTACAGTGCTGGGAGACTGCGATTGCTTTGGGGCGCTCTTCCGCATGTCATCCCGTTGGGTGGAATGCCACAAGAGTTTTTTTATATGAATAGTTTTGGGTTGTGGAACGAATCATCTGAGTTTCCATTATTTTTTACGGGGAAATTCACATTGATATACCAGTGCTTTAGACTGCGAGCACTTATCCAGAACGAATTACGCTCGCAAACCGGGGTTCCACCATAATTAGCTGTGGTAGAGTCGGGAGCAACAAAAAATAGACTACGTTCATGCTTGCAACTTGCAGTTCTTGTTGCCAATTGATGTGTTTTTTTGCGGTGGGATGTCAGATAAGCGAAGGTAGGATAAACGAGACTCTACTAAATATTGCATAACTGTGCCAGAGAAAATAATGTTAAGTTTATCTTTGTCATTTGCCAGCAGGGTATCCACTTTATTTTTTCTCCGTATTTCTTATTATTGTTAGGTTCATCATTCTTGTTTTCGGTAACAGAACAGTTTTGTTTGTGTGCATGGAGTAATCTCACTATAGAGCAACTTTTCCTCCTTAAAATAACCTAAAGGTTGAGCTGCATTTTATGATTGTTTGTTTGTATTATGAATACTAGTTATGTGCTGTTATAACATCTCTTGCATGTGAGGGGCAACCCATGGCACTAATTCCAATTTACTCACCCAATATACTCCCCTTAAAATGCAAAGCCCATGTCTAATTGCTTTTTCCATTTCTAAATACATTTGCTGTACTCATGTTTTGTTACATGTCTAGGGCCTCCCCCATATTCTTTTATACCTCTGGATTTCTTCCATGGTAGCATATCATTGTTCCTTTATTTCTTGCATTGTCATGGTGGACCATCCAGTGTTGATTGCGGCAGTCCTTTGGACATTTTTTTCCTGATACTTTATCGCAGATACCACGGTACTTCAGTATAATGTTGCTGATTAAAAGTTTATTCATTGGGAACAAACTATTAACAGATCTGTTCATTTTTTTTTTAAAGGAAAAAAAAATACTGAAGTCACTCGCCCAATTGTAGAATAAACATCAGAAGTTTACACTCAGTGAACTGAGCACGATGCCACTTAGCAGACTGATTAACAATAATGTAGGTGTGCAATACCTAGCAGTACATTCAATAACTAAAGCCTACATCTGTGCTATTGACCGATTCTGGGAATGTTTAGTACACCCCCTGCCCCATGTAATAATAATAATAATTATTATTTTCATTTATATAGCACTTTTCTCACTACTACTCAAGGCACTCCGCAATTTCAGGTTAAGGGCCTTGCTCAAGGGCCCAACAGAGCAGAGTCCCTTTTGGCATTTACGGGATTTGAACTGGCAACCTTCCGATTCCTTATCTGCTTTCGTCAGCAGTATAACAGACCCCTGTTCTCAGTGCCACTCCCCTTTGTTGTTGTATTTAAAAGAATAATAGTATGATTTTTTTGGCATCATTTTTTGATCCTTTCTCTTAGAATCCACTTGCATCTTTGCCACTTTATTAGGCACACCTTCTCTTAACAAAAAACAGGCTGTAACTCCGTACCTTTGTACCATGAATACATAAGAGATTTAGTTGTAGTTCAACCAAGCATTAGACTGGGCAAAATGCCTCTATCTAAGTGACTTTGATCTTGGCATAGTTCTTGCACCATACAAGTTGGTCCCAGCATCTCAGAAACAGAAGCCCTTCTGGAATTTTCAAATATAATGTTTTTTTAGAGTTTAAAAAGAATTTTGAGATAAACAAAAACAATGGTGTACAAAAGTATTTTTGTGAGCACATAACACTTTGTGCCATGATCAAGATGGCTTACAGCAGCAAGAGACCAATCCTGTTAGCTAAGAGCAGGAAAATGAGAATACAGCACACACAATCACCAAAACTCACTGATCAAAAACTCAAAAAATGTGTCCAGTTCTGACAGATCCTCTTCTTTGCTGTGACATATAGATGATACCATTATAATTTGATGTAAACAGCATAAATCTGTAAATTAGTCCTGCCTTGTCTCAGTAGTTTAACCTGATGGTTGAAGGGTAACAATATTCTTAACTAATCATCATTTCAGTTCCACAGCCTGCTTAAGAATTTGTGCCCAATGTGTGTATCCTTAATTGTCCTCAGTGTACCCTTTTTCAAATTCATTACCAAAGGTTATATCCAAATACGATAGTGACTTTTTTTTGCAGTGGCCTGCACAGTCCCCTAATCTCAATCTAATAGAGTATTTTTGGATGAATTGGAAGAGAATATCTATCCTTCTATATATCTGCTGCATAAATGTGTGGTTCAAAAATTTTCTAGAACTTTGTGATGCTGTCAAGTCTTCATTGATGGAAATTCCTAGAAACTTGTTAAACCTATGTCTCAAGTAATTAATACTTTTCTGGAGGCACAGTGTGTTACTGCCTGTACCTAATAAAATGGCCACTAATTGAATAATATAGTAAATTCATAGAAACAAAAATTACTGGTGTTTTCTGATAATAATTTCATTAACTTACTTTAATCAGTATGAGTAGTTCCAAATGAATATCACCATAGATGTATAAAAATAGATTCGTACTGGCGTGAGAATGTTATGTTATAATATAGCAGTAGGTTTTACTAATAGATTTTAGGTTATGTTCAGGTAATGCTCTTCATTGAAGTTACAAAATGTTACTTGTAGAGGATATGGGAATTGGTCTTTACTCTATGATGGTAATTTGTTCACCCAAAAAGCATGATGCATAAAAGTTGTTTTTTTTTTGCTTTGTGTTGCAGTGCTGCAACAGCCGTGTGTCCACGGAGTGCAGTATGAGAATTCCTGTTGGGGACAGCAGACCACCAGCCAGAGTGAAACCAATAGCAGCAGCTGGGATCAAGTGATAATTGACCAGAGTGACACGGAGGCATGGCCGTCCATTTCCGGCAGTGACAGTCACGTTCTCCAAGAATGCATCGCTGATACTGACTGTGCCACAGACATAAGCAACAGTATGAACATGGCATCGGGGGGTGGGCAGCAAGGTCACTTTTTGGCCCACCACCCCAATACTAAATCCAACGGCAACCACTCCACTAGTATGGCTTCAAGTCAGGGTGGTTCTAGCCGGGGCTGGGCCTCTGGACCTACCCACTGCCCCTCTGTACATGGCAGTGAGGACAAAACGGAGAACATCTCAGTAGCAGGAAGAGGACAGCCTTGTTGGAGCTCCAATTTTAATTTAAATTTAAACCCTAATGCCAATCCAGCTGCCTGGCCTGTATTGGGGCATGAAGGGAGTGGCATGGGCTCTAGTAATAGCACTGTTCCTCCTCCTACAGTCTGTAGCCCAGTGCATACCCCTCAAGCCCAAGTAGTTGGTAGTATGAATAGCCCCAATGGAAACTCTGGTGGGAGCAGTGGCAGCAATGCATGGGGTAGCTTGCTTCAGTCAGATACTACAGAGCAAAGGTCATCCCAGTCCACAAATGTGTCTTTTAGCATTGAACCTCAGAACCTTAACACTGATGGACCAAATAACACTAAGCAGCAGCCACTTAGCCCTATCCATGGCCTGCCTAGCTGGGGATCTGTCTCTGTGACCATGGGATCCCTTGTTCAGCAATCATCTGGGACCCAGCAAGTCAACGGGGAAGGCAATTCAGTCTGGGGAAATGGAGATAATGGATCTTCCAGTCCCAAGGATTCAGCTTGGGATTCAGGGCCTCCTGCCAGTTCTGGTCTTTTGACTGCTTGGGGAAGGGCAGCAGGTGGAGGAGGAAATGGAACTAATGCCTGGGGTCGGACAGTTAGCTCTGGTAATGGGGACTGGGATAAGCATTCTTCTGAAAGCAAAGGTTGGAATTCTTTACCTGCCCTCCCACAGGAGCAGTCTAGTTCTTGGATGCACACACCTAATGCTCCTGCGAGTGAAGGTAGTAGTGACAGCCTTGAAGGCAGATCCCAGTGTAGGGAAAGGTCTGCTGAGAAGGATGATGTATCAGTTTTGCCTAGGCAAGACCTTGACCCTAGGGTACTGTGCAATACTGGGTGGGGACAGACCCCAGTCCGGCAGCACACTGTTTGGGAGATTGAAGAACTACCACAATCTGATCGCAAAAATGATAATGGGACCGAGGCCTGGGGGACGTCATCATCCTTGTCTACTTCTCCACCACAGGCTAGTGCACCTAACACTAATCCATGTGCTGCTCAATTGTCAAACTCAGGTGGTAAAGGTGAAGGGTCCAGTTCCAATACCTCAGTAATTTCAGGCTGGGGAAGCTCTGCTCCAGCAATGGCCACATCAGCTTCCAGCCAGCCTGTTTCAAGCTGGGGGGAAACGGTTAACAAGAAAGCCCCCAATGGACCTGGAGGCTGGGGTGATCCTTCATCAGGCAGCTCTAATGGCCCTGCTCCTAAAGGTGGAATGTCTTGGAGCCCTGAGGAGAAAACTCCTAACTGGGATGACCATCCTTCCAAACCCAAACCTCAAACTTGGGGAGAGGGTCAGAAAGCCAACCAAGCCTGGACTTCAAGTGTTAGCAGTGGCAATGGTGGGGAATGGGGGGAACCAGGGGAGAGTAAGAAGAATGGGCCAGGAACTCCTTCATGGGAATCAGAAAATGGCTGGAAGGAGCATTCTCGTGGCTCTGGTTGGGGAAAACAACTGCAGGGAGTGGGGGCAGGCTGGGCTGAGGCTCAGAGGCCTAGTCAGTCAGTACAGAACTGGAGCAGTAAGCCACAGGACAGTGGAAATGTAACTAATAACAATGTGGGATCCTGGGGTGGCGCTGGCTCAGTGAAACAAAGTGGAACAGGATGGGGAGGAGAGATAACAGGAGGGGCAAGTGGGGGAAGTAAGTTAGAACCAGGAGCAGAGCCAACTGGATGGGAGGAACCATCCCCACCATCAGTTCGTCGAAAAATGGAAATTGATGATGGTACCTCAGCTTGGGGTGACCCAAGCACCTACAAAAAGACTGTCAATATGTGGGACAGAAATACACCTGTGATTCAGAGCACCCCCGCACCTTGCAGCAGCAATAACAAGAGTACTGCTGTCACTAACAGCCACACTCAAAGCCACAGCCTGCACCATGGCAACACCACAGTTGATCAAGTGTCTCTCCATCCACCAAGTGCCCCTCAGAATAGGCCAGGTAAGTGTTTAAAACATTTCTTTTCTTCATGATCAGCCACTGTGTTAGATTTGTCTAATTTATGAACGTGACAATTTCTGATTTTTTTTTTTTTTGTGTCTGCTTGAAAATATTTTTAATTTTGAGGAGGTAATATAGCATAGCATAGCAATTGCAGACATTGGTTTTATAGATTGCTGTCAATTAGGCTAACTTCCATTGTTTGTAGTTATTTCTGTATATTTTTAAACACATACCATTGTTGCCAGATGCCCAACTTGGTCCCAACTCAGTTAGTTAATTGTACTCTTAATTAGTTTCATAAGTTGGATCTCTTGGGTTTCTCCCTATATACTGTACTTGACTTACAATGTTATATAGCCTATTACTTCTTTTTCAGAACTTGATTGATAGTATATTTTTTTAATCAATATTTCAACAGGGTGGGGAGATTTACCCAGCATCCACTCAAAACCTGAGCCCTCATGGGGGGAGCCTGCTTCTCCTGCACCTGCAGTGGATAATGGGACCTCAGCTTGGGGAAAACCTCCTGGTGGTTGTGGGGGCTGGGGTGACAACTCTCCTGATCCTTCAGGGCCATATGGCAGAGTGAACATCCCATCAGGATCAGCACCCTGTAAGCCAGGTAATTTAGCACAAAATGTAGTTAGTTAACATTGTCATCTGAAAATCACAATAGAAAAAAAAAGTTGAGAAGTAGCTGCTATTAACCTGCTGGCATGTCTAGTAATTTATTTGCTCTCTTGCACAACTTAAATGACAAGAAAATACATGTTTCTCTCTTCTACTTTTTGACACCTCGTCCATGTGTTCAGTTTCCTAATGTAGGCTCATGTAGGTATATATACTTTTATTTTGTGTAACGCTCCCTCCTTTCAGCTCAGGTGGCACTGCAGTGAAAGTCTAAATGTAAAATGAAATGGGATATTTCACAATTAGACTTTTTTTTTTTTTAACATTTTATTGATTTTATTAAAATCAAATAACATTCCATGCAAGCAAGTCAAGTTTAACATAACGGTTCAAAACAAATCAACCCCCACCCATGAGAAAGAGGGCTAGGCCAGCAGAGTAAAACTTTAATAATAGCAAAAATATGTAAATACTGTAAATACATGAATAAAAATAAATAGAATAAAAAAGAGGGAAGAGAATCTGCTTCCTCAATTTAAATGCTTATTCTAAAATGTTATTGATTAGATCCTGCCAAGTTTTGGAAAAGTTTTGCATAGATCCTTTAATTAAGAATATGATTTTTTCCAGTTTCAAATAATACATACAGTGCATCCGGAAAGTATTCACAGCGCATCACTTTTTCCACATTTTGTTATGTTACAGCCTTATTCCAAAATGGATTAAATTCATTTTTTTCTCAGAATTCTATACACAACAATGATGACAACGTGAAAAAAGTTTACTTGAGGTTTTTGCAAATTTATTAAAAATAAAAAAATTGAGAAAGCACATGTACATAAGTATTCACAGCCTTTGCCATGAAGCTGAAAATTGAGTTCAGGTACATCCTGTTTCCCCTGATCATCCTTGAGATGTTTCTGCAGCTTAATTGGAGTCCACCTGTGGTAAATTCAGTTGTTTGGACATGATTTGGAAAGGCACACACCTGTCTATATAAGGCCCCACAGTTGACAGTTCATGTCAGAGCACAAACCAAGCATGAAGTCAAAGGAACTGTCTGTAGACCTCCGAGACAGGATTGTCTCGAGGCACAAATGTGGGGAAGGTTACATAAAATTTTCTGCTGCTTTGAAGGTCCTAATGAGCACAGTGGCCTCCATCATCCGTAAGTGGAAGAAGTTTGAAACCACCAGGACTCTTCCTAGAGCTGGTCGGCCATCTAAACTGAGCAATCGGGGAAGGAGGGCCTTAGTCAGGGAGGTGACCAAGAACCCGATGGTCACTCTGTCAGAGGTCCTCTGTGGAGAGAGGAGAACCTTCCAGAAGGACAATTATCTCTGCAGCAATGCACCAATCAGGCCTGTATGGTAGAGTGGCCAGACAGAAGGCACCTGAAGGACTCTCAGACCATGAGAAACAAAATTCTCTGGTCTGATGAGACAAAGATTTAACTCTTTGGTGTGAATGCCAGGTGTCACGTTTGGAGGAAACCAGACACCGATCATCACCAGGCCAATACCATCCCTACAGTGAAGCAAGGTAGTGGCAGCATCATGCTGTGGGGATGTTTTTCAGCGGCAGGAACTGGGAGACTACTCAGGATAAAGGGAAAGATGACTGCAGCAATGTACAGAGACATCCTGGATGAAAACCTGCTCCAGAGCGCTCTTGACCTCAGACTGTGTCGACGGTTCATCTTTCAGCAGAACAACGACCCTAAGCACACAGCCAAGATATCAAAGGAGTGGCTTCAGGACAACTCTGTGAATGTCCCTGAGTGGCCCAGCCAGAGCCCAGACTTGAATCTGATTGAACATCTCTGGAGAGATTTTAGATTGGCTGTGCACCAACGCTTCCCATCCAATCTGATGGAGCTTGAGAGGTGCTGCAAAGAGGAATGGGCAAAACTGGCCAAGAATAGGTGTGCCAAGCTTGTGGCATCATATTCAAAAATACTTGAGGCTGTAATTGCTGCCAAAGGTGCATCGACAAAGTATTGAGCAAAGGCTGTGAATACTTATGTACATGTGATTTCTCAGTTTTTTATTTTTTAATAAATTTGCAAAAAAACTCAAGTAAACTTTTTTCACATTGTCACAATGGGGTGTTGTGTGTAGAATTCTGAGGAAAAAAATGAATTTAATCCATTTTGGAACAAGGCTGTAACATAACAAAATGTGGAAAAAGTGATGTGCTGTGAATACTTTCCAGATGCACTATAACATCAGTTACCCACTGACTTAAAAGTTGTGGGTTCTTCCAGTTGAGCAAGATAAGTCTACGCGCCAGTAATAAAGTAAAGGCAATTACATTTTGTCCTTCTCCACTTTAAGCCCATCTGGAAGTCCACCAAACACAGCTGTTTGTGGATTAGGAGCGATTATGACACCAAGACTGCCTGAAAGGCATTTAAAGATTTTGGTCCAAAATTATGTTAATTTGGTTCACACCCGAAACATATGAGCCATGAGGCTGGAACTTGATTGCAACGTTCGCAGTTGGATCTTGCCCTGGAAACATTTTGGACAATTTTTAAACGAGACGGATGCGCTTGATATATAATTTGTAAAATGAATAGACTCGACACATTTAAAAAGGTTTGGGGCAGCCACCCGTATATCATTCCTGGCTGCAAAAGGCTCTTGTTGAATACAGAGATGTTCTCTATACAGAGTCCAAAACAGAACTGATGATGGTTTGTCAAAATGGCGGTTTTAAGGGATAGCACAGGAAGTAATGTAAGGGAACCGGAAGTGTTGTTCTTCAGTAGTCAGAGTAGGTGCCGGACGTGATCATCTTCTAGGCGCCGGAACCGGAAGTGATGTTCTTCTGGGCGCCAGAAGCGGAAGTGACGTCATCCGTTTTAAATCAGACAGGTTTTCCCGCGGCTGGTCTGTAGAGATACCAGGAGAAGTTTTAGTGCACCCCGCTACCCCCTGGCCTGGAATTACTTTTGCTTGGTCCATACAGCGTCTTCCTAGTTGCACGTGTGTGACAAATTTTAAGTTGAATAATTGTATGCTTTGCACATAAGGAGCTTGAGTGAATTCTGTGCATTGCTACCTTCAACTCCTTTTCTGAGATACTGAGTGAGAGATTCTTTTCCCACTGTACTCTGGGATATTTGAAAGGGAGGGATTTTAAAATATTTTCATATATTATGGAAGTGCTGTCCGAGTCCTCAAGACTGATCAATATTTTTTCTGGAATAGAGGTAGGTGGGAAGTAAGGAAAATTGGGCAAGTTCTGTTTAACAAAGTTTCTAATTTGAAGGTAATAAGTTAAATTTGGAGTGTAGGATGTGAAGACGTTGTCTATGTATAGATTTGTTAGTGATTTAATCCCGAATGTTTTCCAGACATTAAAATTTTCTTACATTTGAGAAGGTGGAAAAAGGTGGTTCTCGTGCAGAGGTGCCACAGATAAAAGCTTCTCTACCTTAAAATACTTCCTACATTGGTTCCATATTCAGAGTGAGTGAAGCACAATTGGGTTGTTAGTATACTGGCGACAACTTGTACTTGTTGGGGTACAAAGCAAGGAATATAAAGAAGACAAGTACTGTAGGATTTTATTTCTATTGCGTACCAAGCCTGTGTCTGTTCTTCTATTTGTGTCAATGTCCAGGTTTTTTATAGCTTGTATATTTGCCACCCAGTAATAAAAGTGAAAGTTAGGTAGAGCCATGCCACCTTCTGCCTTAGGTCTTTGTAGGGTTGCCCTTTGGATACGTGGATGTTTTGAATTCCAAATAAATGAGGTTATGATTGAATCTAATTCCTTAAAAATGATTTATTGATGTATATTAGAATGTTTTGGAATAGAAAAAGAAGCTTAGGAAGGATGTTCATCTTGACAATATTAATCCTTCCAGCTAAAGTGAGATGGAGGGTAGACCATCTATGCAAGTCTTATTTAATTTTTTCCATGCAGACAGCAAAACTGTGTTTATTTGTGATGTTTACCCCTAAGTTTTTATGGTGATCTGCAATGATAAAAGGAAAGGTGTCCAATCTAATACTGTGTGCTTGGGAATTCACTGGAAAGAGCATACTTTTGTTCAAATTAATTATGAGACCAGAAATCTTTTGAAACTCTGCTAGTGCTGTTAGGACTGCAGGTACAATATTTTGTGGATTGGATATATACAGTACCATATCATCTGCATATAGAGAAATTTTCTGTTAAAGCCCTTCTCTAATGATCCCCTTTTTCTCATAAGCATTTTGACAGTGAACTGCCAGTGGCTCAATGGCAATTGCAAAAAGCAGTAGTGACAAGTGACATCCTTGTCTAGTACAACGTTCTTGTCTGAAGTAGTCTGAATTAATGTTGTTAATACAAACTGAAGCTTCTGGACTGGTATTAAGTAGGTTGATCCATGCACAATGTTCAGGCCAAACCCAGATTTCTCCAACATAGTGAAAAGGTAGTTCCATTCAACTATATAAAATGTTTTTCTGCATCCAACGGTAATGTCATCTCTGGGGTGTTAGACTTTGCGGGTGAATATATTACATTAAACAGGGGCCAAAGACTAGAAGCCAAGTGTATTCCTTTAATAAATCTAGTGGTCTTTGTGACATTACCGAAGAAAGCACTTTCATCCTTCTAGCTAGGACTTTGGAGGGTATCTTAACATCATTATTCAAAAGTGAGATTGGTCCGAATGATGCACATTGTAATAAGTCCTTTTTTGCTTAGCAAAGACGGTAATTAAATCTTGATGAAAAGTTTAAGGTAGACTTTTATTGTCTCCAGCTTCTGTAAATGTTGCTACTAGACTTCCTTTTGGATACCAAATGCTTCTTTTTTGGTGATATGTTCAGTGGTACTTAATTGACAGTTTTTAGTTATCAGGTATCTGTGATAAACCTCAAGTTTGAGGGATGACAAGAAACACTTTAAAAATAAACGATGAGTAAAAGAAGGTTAATACCTAAGCCCACTCAAAATAAGCCAAATCTATTACACATGCCAAAGTATATGCAGCTTACAAACAGCCATTACAATAATAAATGTGTAAGACATGAATGCATATAATGATACTCCAAACAGCCGTGATGATGTATACATAGTTCAGAAAGTCCCTACTGTAAATGGTGCAAGTGAATTCCAAATTAAATTAAACAGTTTCTCTGGTTTAAAAGATGTAATGGATTGCCCTTTTTTATCTTCTGATGTGCACCTCTTGCCTGAAGAGCATCATGGACAGGTATTTTTGTTTGATTGATGCCTTTTTCCATGGCAACTTATAACATTTGAGAGATACAATTGGTTACATTTCTCTGAGTTTTCCAATTGGAGGACAGGCAAATGAAATGACTTGCCCATGGTTAGTGTCAGTAGAAAGATTTGAACGCACTACCTCAGTTTTTGAACTCTGAAGCATTAACCACTATTAACTGCCTGCCTAATGTATGGTATTGCAGGTACAGCACAAATGCTCACTGCTATCTCATGTAATTTAGTGCAGAATAAATTCCCTCAGTGCTATATCCTAGAGGCAAAGGGGTATTCCTGATGCCGTAGTTTATAAGTTGATCAGAAAGTCAAAGTCCTGTATCCTCCACTTCCAGTTTTTATATTTATAGTGCATACAAACAGACATGAAATGCAATTCACATTAGCCCCTTCACATTAGAGAAAATCCTCTTTAAAAGCCGGAATCCCACATTTACATCCCAGATATCTATGCAGTCATATCAGACGTAACACCAAACGGGGCATACTAAAAGAGAACAATTCCATATGCAGCATCCCTGCATTAGTGTGTTCAAAGCTTCACTGCTGTATGACCATACCAGTACATCCTACTGCTGCACTGTTTTACATAGTTGTTTTGCATGTTGATTACATTACTGCATATTACAATATTTCTGGATTAGCCAAGGTTTACTAAACATCAATATGATATCGTCTTTTATGGCACATGAACATCATGAATAATTACCAAAGCAGTAACAGTCTTTGTTGCTTTTGTTTTTAGCCTCCAAATCTATGCAAGATGGGTGGGGAAGTGCTCCAGAAGAGCTTAGTGTCTCTGCTGGCCAGTGGGATCAGGAGGAGGGTGACATTTGGAACAGCACTGCCTCTCAGGAGAGCAACTCCTCCTGTAACTCTTGGGGAACTGGACCTAAAACAGGCCAACAAAAAGTAAGTACAGTGATCCCTCGATATATCGCGGTTCGACTTTTGCAGCTTCACTCTATTGCGGATTTTAAATGTAAGCATATATAAATGTATATCACAGATTTTTCGCTGGTTCGCGGATTTCTGCGGACAATGGGTCTTTTAATTTATGGTACATGCTTCCTCAGTTGCTTTGCCCAGTTGATTTCATACAAGGGACGCTATTGGCAGATGGCTGAGAAGCTACCCAATCAGAGCACGTATTACATATTAAATAAAACTCCTCAATGATATACGATATGCTTCCCTTGAGGTGCTTCGCATACTTGAAAGCCCAAACAGCCCTATGATTGTTTGCTTTTCTCTCTCTCTCTCTCTCTCTGACATTCTCTGCCCCGACGTGCACTCCTTTGAAGAGGAAGATATGTTTGCATTCTTTTAATTGTGAGACGGAACTGTCATCTCTGTCTTGTCATGGAGCACAGTTTAAACTTTTGACTAAAGGGTGTTATTTCATGTCTAGAGGGCTCTAATAATGTTAGAAAATGTATTTAGAAGGTCGTAAACAGGTTTTCTATGATCTAACTGCAAAAATATTCAATTTATAAATAAAGAATCCTACTTCGCGGAAATTCATTTATCGCAGCAGAGTCTGGAACAGATTAACCGCGATAAACGAGAGGGTTTACTGTAGTTAGAAAGTCAAGTCAAGATGATGCACCTTGCATTGGTCTCAATAACAAATATGTGACGTGAAAGAATATGGGATTTTTCCTGGTTCAGCTAAACCCACCCATCTTTTTTTGTGCTCATCTATTTTTGATGATCATCCTTCATCTGTTTCACCCTAATTAAGCAATTTAAGATCTGGCCATTCTGGTGTTCAATATTACAGTCACACAAGACAAAAGATCCTTGTCACACTCTGCTTTTCTGCTGTATGTTGCTCTGTATGTAGTCCCACTCAAAGCTGTAATATGGTTACTTCTTTTTTTTTTTTTTGCTGTAGTCTTTGAAAGCCTCCTGCAAACAGGATGATGCTTGGTTAGTGAGTCGCTTGATCAAACAACTCACTGACATGGGCTTCCCGGTGAGTAAGAATTATATTCTTTGCTAGCCTTTCAGATTTGCACTTTTGCTTACTGCTTAGCTATAATGCTAATTCTTGTTAGCTTCTAAGCAAATGTCCTTAGATACTAATAAGAAAATTGTAACCATGACTAAAAGTAATTTGCTTTTACAGTGATTTATATCAGAAATACACAAGCAAGTGTTATGTCAGTTACATTAAAGTAAGAGTACTATACTGATAAAAACTCTTAATTCATCTACAGAGAGAACCTGCTGAGGAAGCTTTAAAAAGCAACAACATGAATCTTGATCAGGCAATGAGTAAGTAATGTACAAAAGCAGAAACCCTGAGAGCTTAATGTTCTGTAAGAATTCTAACACACTCCCTTCCTTAAGGTTGGGTGTCTAAATCTCTGTTATTCTAATCTTCTGTACCACTATTATTTTTGCTTATGTCTGCTTTCATGCACTTTCCACCAGGCACTCTGTTGGAAAAGAAGACTGAAATGGATAAGCGGGGAATGGAAATTTCCGAGTACAATGGCCTGGCCCCCAAAACTCTTGGCTGCCGTCCCACTGCAATCTCCAAAGAGTCTTCCTCAGAACGT
This sequence comes from Polypterus senegalus, assembly GCF_016835505.1. Classification (NCBI taxonomy): domain Eukaryota; kingdom Metazoa; phylum Chordata; class Cladistia; order Polypteriformes; family Polypteridae; genus Polypterus; species Polypterus senegalus. Next base: position 81,593,526 of record NC_053170.1, read on the forward strand.
GCCCCTTTTATAGATAAGGTAGTGCTTCAGGTAGAACGTAAATTCTTGGTCCGTGTACATTTTTTTCACCTTGCAACTCTGTGACACCTCCTTTATAATATTATTTATCCCTGCATTGTGAAGATTCTTACATCATTTTTTGTTAAGAAAGTTGTCAGTCAGTCATTTTCCAACCTGCTATATCACAACACAGGGTCACGGGGTCTGGTGGAGCCATTCCCAGCCTGCACAGGGCGCAAGGCAGGAACAAACCCCGGGCAGGGCACCAGCCCACCGTAGGGCACACACCAGGGACAATTTAGGATCACCAGTGCACCTAACATGCATGTCTTAGGACTATGGGAGGAAATTGGAGCACCTGGAGGAAACCTACACAGACACAGGGAGAACATTCAAACTCTATGCAGGGAGGACCCGGGAAGCGAACCCAGGTCTCCTTACTGCGAGGCAGCAGTGCTACCACTGCGCCACCATGCCGCCCTTAGGCAAGTTGTTTCATTATAAAATATATTTGTAGTGTTGTAAATATGGATGAACCTTACAGAATTTTCCTGGCCACATTCCAGCTAATTCTTCATATACTTTACACATTTAGTGTTATTGTAAGCTTAGAGTCCAATACTCTGCTACCTTACTTCTAACGGTGTAATGTTATTTCATGAGGTGTTCAAGTCAATGCCTGTCCAGTCACTTTATTGTACCAGTACCAGCGTACACAATTACATAAAAGCATATGTGCTGCATATTCATATCGACTGCAAAGCAAGTACATTAATACTATCCAGGTTGCTTTGAATTACTGGACATCTTAAGTATCCTGAGGTGACATAAGCTGATTTAAATAATGGAGATGAAATTATGAAAGCAAAAGTTGAATTTGCAGTCATGTTTTGATGTTTATTTTAAGTCTTTAAGTAATATGTTATACAGTTGTACAGCATTACTTCCCTGATTCACCCACTTAATAGTATTATGTTTAGGACAAACCACATTAAAGTTATGCATCCCAGTATTCACTGCTTATTGCCAGGCTAGACAATGAATGGGACATCTGGCAGATTTGTCAAACACATGCAATCATATGAGTAAATCAAAGTAGCAATAATTTCCTTATCTACAAAACACATAAATTATGTTTTGAATTACATTATTTGTACTTGCTCCATGCTGTATCTGGATCAAATGCTTCTGGAGCATAAGTTATTTTCATGCTGTGACCTGATTCACATCAACTCAGATCAAGCCTGAAGACTCCGCGCACACACTTTTGCCCATTTACTATGTTCGCATTTCAAGATAGCTGCATAACAGTGCACTAACTTCAGTGAAAAAAATGAAACTTGGCCCTTGTTTATCTAGTATTATCAAATTTTACCTGTACCCAGTAAGAAACCTATTTTGCTGTAATTTTATATGGATTTGGAAAATACATTCTTTTTACAAAAAGTAAATACAAAATACAAGGTACAAAAAGAAAACATACAGTTATATAGAAAAAGCTTTTGAAGCTGCATATAAATGTGCCCAGTTTATGATATACCTGTTAATTTTGGGTATTTACAGGACATGCCATAGGGCAACTTGGTAGAAATTTTACACGGTCATCTAAGATAAATCAAATGATAATGCATCAGATCAATTGAGTTTATATTAACACTTGAAAAGGAGAGTCTTGATCTGGAATACACTCATTGACACACTAACTATATCCAGGTCATATCTGACCAGAACCATTTGATCCATTTTTTAATATTATTAATAGTGTTTCGTGTTTTGCATGAAGGCTAATCTGACTTTCTAAACCCAGCAACATTTTCAGTTTTCTACGGTTGCAACACCTTGTATGTTTAGACGCTTCATATTTTTAATGTCCATACACCTCATAGAATCACAAAAATGACTAGACCTAAGTTTCTTTAATCTGCTTACACATATCCAACAATAATGAAAATTAGATTTTTCTGTCAGACTGGTGTTGTGGAGTAACAGTTTATTTCAAGAGTTTTTAACAAATGAACACGTTCTCCTGCAATTTCAGTATAGTTTGTACATAATTGGCATTCCTTGGTGGTTTTATATTTTTCATCCTAAGTTTACCACTTCTTTCATTCCTCTTTACAGGATGGCAGCCTAGGGGAAGACACCCCAAGCTCACCATTTTTGCCTTCTCCAAATCTGAAGCTCTCCCTCTCTAGCAGTGCCCTCCCCAGCCAGTCACTGGGTGGGGTCTCATCGGGACTAGCTGTGCAAAACTTGAACTCAAATAGACAGGTACATTAATACAGTGAAGCTATTGTAGCAGTTATATTAATGTATTTAACCAGAATCTGCTTTCTTTCACTATTGCTATCACACCCTGACTGTTTTTCCTATTACATTTCTGATCTTAACTTTTTGGACAGATGCAGAGCGGTATGTTCGGCAGTAGCAGCACACCCCAGACCCGGGCCATGCCGCAACAGCAGACTCCAGCACCTCCAACTTCTGTGCCGCCTCTAAATTCCTCGCAGCCTAGTCTTCGTGCACAAGTGCCTCAGTTTCTTTCCCCTCAGGTATGAGATCACAGTCTTCTATCCATAATTGTGCAGTATGGTGCAAGATTAAAGACAATGCTTATAATGGCATTAAGCAAGTGGTGTTTCTTACTAATTCACTGGAGAAAAGGATGTTGCTTTATTCTTTAATGTTAGTTACATTTATTTAAAACAGCAGAAGTGTCTATACAAATAGTTGGTCTGAAATAAAGGAAGTTAGCTTCTCTTTGAAGCTTTGTTTTTTTTTTCCTTTTCAGGTTCAAGCACAGCTCTTGCAGTTTGCAGCAAAAAACATTGGTCTCAACCCTGCACTTTTAACTTCACCAATGAACCCTCAGCACATGACCCTCCTGAATCAACTCTACCAACTACAGCTGGTAAGTAAGAGATTCACATCTGGGAAATACCTAGAGCCAATTCTGAATTCATAGGTTAACAGATCTTTGAAATTTCACTGCACTATATTTTTTATTATTGGAATACTCCAACCCATAAATTATATTTTTTATATATTACTTAACATGCTGAATGGAGAGAAAATTTGATATAATGAAAGCCAGTAGTGACGAATGTTGCACCTGTAAACGATGTGGAATAAATCCATGTAGTAAAAGGAAAAACAAATCTCACGTTTCTCTTGTTACATAATCCACATGTTAGTTATTCAATCTTATGCTCAAAACATGGAAAACGTGCATTTTTGCTAAGATATTGTTAGATACATATTTCTGGAATACTCAGTGCATATCATAAACAGGAAACTAAAGCTGCACATGTGTAACTTTTTGTATTGAAAAGTGAACTCTTGACCTAGGAATGAGGAGGTGAGGCAGGTTTTCAATTCAAAAAGTTCATCACTTGATGCTGTAATATACTGTTTATGATGTACTGTATGCTAATTATTGTGGAAGTAGCTACATAATATTTTTGTAAAAAACACATGCATTTTGTACTTTCTGTGCATAACTGATATATGCATTATGCGGCATGCACAGTGTTAGGTTTTTTTCCACCTTAATTTTTCCAAGGACTTGTGTTTTTAAAAAAAAATAAAAAATCATTTGCCATTGTATAGTATTAGCCAGACCTCATTAAAAATTGCCGATATTTGTAATCTTATTGTGAGCAAATTTAAATATCACAGAAGTACAACATTGTTGGCTTATCATTTAAGAGCAAAATATGGATAATGCTACTATTAACTCTCTAACATTTGGCCTCAAAATCTGCAGCAGACTGTAATCAGTCAATGTACAACTTGACACGTCCATGAATGAAACAAAATCTAAAGCATGAACTGCTGCTCTTCATTGCAAAATGGGTCACATCAGACTGCAGGCCTCTAAATATAATTGGAAGGTACAGGAGGCAGAGAGATGTCATTCAGCAAGGTCTCATAAATCATGCACATTACCTTCACACAAAACAAAATATATTGTGTATCAAGGATTTAAATAAAGACACGAGTCTGCCATTTGAGCTGCTAAGAAACTGTACCAAAGTGGCATTTATAGAGGACAACTGGACATTGCTGAAATGCTTTGGATGAACCTGTGATTAATTGAGTGACCTTTTCTGATAGTGATTTAAGATTTTAATCTTTTGACAGTCTCCTAATTTGTACACTTTGTCTTTAATACTTTATTTATATATATATATATGTATACTATATATATATATATATATATATATATATATATATATATATATATATATATATATATATATATTAAATAAATAAATAAATTACCCGTCTTATCTCCTGATTACTGTATTTTAAATTGACTTTTTGAAAATTACTAAAAATTGTTCAGACAAGTGCAAGAATAAGATTTACAGTTATATTCTGTCTGTATGTCCGTCTGTCTACTGAATCCATCCGTTTTCTTCACACAAGTCCACTTACACAGTCAGGGTATCAGAGTACCTGTTCCCATACCTACAGTATTACATTAAAGCTGGTATCTAAACCTTCTTGTAATCCCGGTCTCTTCTTGAGCATACACAGTCCATACAGTTATTTACACTCAATCACACTGGCTCAGTTTAAAGTTGCTATTTAGCCTGACTCATGTATCATTTGACAACATGGAAGGAAAATGTGAAAACCTAAAAGAATACTCCATGCAGACATTATACTGCTCTTAGTTTGCTTATTACAGACAAAAGTTATGTCTACACAGCTGGGTTTGTTTGCAGTGTTATCAGGTTAGATAGTACCAGGTTAATAATTGTTTACTGCATTTTGTCATTTGGAGATAACTAATTTGAAACATACAGACCTGGTGTTGGAGGGTGCCATAATGTGAGCAGTCTTTTACTATTTTACACCATTGTCCTTTATTTGAGGTACGTTTTAGGGCTCGTTTGTACTTCACGCTCAGAACGTGTACACGCCCGGATCATGGCTACCACGTGTTCTCAGCGTTCATTTGATGCATCCTCTGAGCAGGTCTTTAGAAATGAACGTGATGCATGCCGCGAGTTGCAGTACCAGCAAAAAGTCGGTTGGGCACAGTGTGCTAAAAGTTGGAATGTGACATCAGAGTCTTTGTTTACTATCAACATGTGACAGAAAGCCTCTTTGCGGATCCTACGAGATCGGTGTCTGCGCTTTGATGTTTGATGAATGGTTTGATGTGGTGAAGCAAATAGGCGACATACAGATGCATTCGTGGTGCTTTTATGTTCAAGCATTGCATATTCCCAATCGTAATGACACGATACATTCTAAAAGTCTTGCATACCATGTTTTGTGCCGTCTTTTTTTTTTTTTGCAACTTCAAAACGGCAACATTATGTACAGCGCTGTATTTGAGCCACTGAGAAAAAAAATTAAGGACATTAAGTTCCCAATGTTTGCTGAAATGAACACATCCCTGGATTGATGGATTTAATCAATAAGCATAATTTTCTGAGATATTGCGGTAAGGTGTCATCGGAATTTAATGGGTGTTCTAGGCAATTCATAACACAGAGAAGCCGAACATGTTCTCACTGTGATAATATCTCGCACTGCCACCTGGTGGATTCATACAGATTTACGTAAAGTATGCACGCAAGTATAAACACTACAACGCTTGCGTAGCAGGAGCGTCCGCTGCAGCATGTGTCGCGTCGCATGAAGTATAAACCCAGCCTTATGTTAACTTGTATGAGCATTTTTCACATATTGTGTATGCAGATATCTATATGCAATCATTGAAAATTAGCATTAATTTTAATTATTTGTCTGAATTCATTTTTTTTAAACCACACAGCGGACAATTATTTTGTGCATGTCTTTTAAGCATAGTATCACTTTTTTGGGTTTTAATACCTTTCTGTACTTCCTAGATTGGAGGCTATGGGCTGGTCCAATCTGAATAATTGTTGCTGTTTCAAACAGCATTTTAAACTCTATGGCAGTATTGCAAACAAGCAGTATTCGGGTTTTGAATAGGATTTATTATTTATTTATACGTCAATATCATTTTTTTTTCGCAAAGTATACTGAAATGTAATTTTTTTTCACCTCAGACACAGAGCTGTCACTTTATATTTTAGTTCATCAATAAATGGAGTGCTCGTCAGAAACTACTTATAAATCTCAAAGACTGACATACTGCTTTTCTATTTTTTGTTGGACTGGGAAAGATTTTTAGTAATGCTGACCTCTTTTTGTTTTTTTTTGTTTTTTGTTTTTTTTTAGGAACACAGAATTGAATTAATTTGTACCCCTCTAGTTTTGTCTCCCATCAGTCTCATGCTTCTGACAAAGTGTTGGTGACAGACTGATATTTTTGGTTATTTAGATACATGTCTAGAGACATGTATTGTAGTACACAGAGCTTAATTAATAATTATTAATTAATAATGTAATAATAAAGTTAAAGGATACAGGCTGTTGCAAGGCATTTTCATACTTTCAGCACTTTTTTTAAAATTTTAGAGTAATGAATCAAATTTAAGAAAGTTACAATACATTAATTTAAATATTGCATCTTTGTTTCAAATTATTGTCAAAATATACTGTACATCGAGTTGTACGTAACAGTAGAAATACCATGATTCATTGACTGGATAAATTTATAGTCAAATTGTATTTTCATATCTTAATCCACTAGTTGTCCCTGCCCCTTCCCCACATACAGTGGAACCGTAATTCGTTGCAAAACGTGACCCAAATTAATTTCCCCCATAGGATTGTATGTAAATACAATTAATCCTTTCCAGACCGTACGAACTGTATGTAAATATATTTTTTTAAATAAATATGTTTACAGTGTAATAGTAAACGAAATGTAAAAACATTGATTAACACTGAGAAAACCTTGAACAGAGAAAACTAACATTGTAAGAGCTACAGCCTTACGAACCGCTCGCTGTAAACACTTTTTTTAATGAGATTTAAGCACAGGGGAAAAAATAAACATTTGAAAATTCCTTAATTTATACAAAAACTAACCATAAACAACCAAGAAAACTAACCTTGCATGAGTCGAGTTCTGGCATGAAGGAAGTGAGCAGGAAGCTGGGTGGAGAGGAGATTACAGTTTTGAGGTAAAGTCCCTCTTCACGATGCGCATCTAACTGAGAACAATGTACTATACAGGGAGAGACTGAACACGTGCATAAATCACCGGTGCGTACGAAATGGAAGGGAAATGAAATAGAACACAAAGAGTTCACAGTGAATGCACACGGAGAGACTGAACATGTGCGGAAATCATCGGCGCGTACGAACCGGAAGGGAAACTGGCTTGTTTGTCACCCGAATGTGTGGTCGTGAACAGATGCAAAAGTTTGGCAAACGTTTTGGTCGTAACCCGATTTGTATGTGTTCCAAGACGTTCGTGACCTGGGGTTCCACTGTAGTGTGCTTCTAGGCCATGATTCTTTGAACTGTTTTGAGTAGGGTTTTCATGGAAGCAACTCCACCACATTTCCCTCAAATATCTTGTAAAATTCTTCATTATGAGGGACTATTTCACCTAAAAATATTAGAAAGTGGTTGTTCGTTGTGTAAAACCTGATGGTGTTCCACAACATCACTAGCTGAATACATGAACACCTGAAGAGGAAGCATAGCACAGTCAGTCCAACAATACCATAAATAACACACTTATACTTATTTAGCTGTTCAACAACACTTGGTTGAAGCATTGGGATGAAAATTAAATCAACAATATTTCTTAGAACATTAGAACAATCTAGACGAGAACAGGCCATTCAGCCCAACAAAGCTCGCCAGTCCTATCCACTTGTTTCCTCCAAGAAAACATCAAGTCGAGTTTTGAAAGTCTCTAACGTCTTACTGTCTACCACACTACTTGGTAGCTTATTCCAAGTGTCTATCGTTCTTTGTGTAAAGAAAAACTTCCTAATGTTTGTGCGAAAGTTACCCTTAACAAGTTTCCAACTGTGTCCCTGTGTTCTTGATGAGCTCATTTTAAAATACAAGTCTCAATCCACTGTACTAATTCCCTTCATAATTTTAAACACTTCAATCATGTCACCTCTTAATCTTCTTTTGCTTAAACTGTAAAGGCTCAGCTCTTTTAATCTTTCCTCATAATTCTACCCCTGTAGACCTGGAATCAGCCTACTTGCTCTTCTCTGGACCTTTTCTAGTGCTGCTATGTCCTTTTTGTAGCCTGGAGACCAAAACTGCACACAGTACTCAAGATGAGGCCTCACCGGTGCATTATAAAGGTTGAGCATAATCTCCTTGGACTTGTACTCCACAGATCGTCCTATATAACCTAACATTCTGTTAGCCTTCTTAATGGCTTCTGAACACTGTTGGGAAGTTGATAGCTTGGAGTCCACTATGACTCCTAAATCCTTCTCATAAGGTGTACTCTCGATTTTCCGACCGCCCATTGTGTATTCAAACCTAATATTTTTACTTCCTATGTGTAATACTTTACATTTACTGACATTAAATTTCTTCTGCCACAAATCTGCCCAAGCCTGTATGCTATCCAAGTCCTTCTGTAATGATATAACGGATTCTAAATTATCTGCTAATCCACCTATCTTGGTATCATCTGCAAACTTAACCAGCTTGTTACTTATATTCCTATCTAAATCATTTATATATATTAAAAATAGCAGCGGCCCTAGCACTGACCCCTGTGGAACACCACTCTTAACATCGGCCAGTTCTGATGAGGTTCCTTGCACCATCACCCTCTGCTTCCTGTGTTTGAGCCAATTCTGCACCCATCTAAAAACATCATCCTGAACTCCCACTTCTTTTAACTTGATGCCCAACCTCTCATGTGGCACCTTATCAAATGCTTTCTGAATAGAGGACAGAGTGTCAGTCATCAACATTATTTCTTATGTGCACTGAAGTAAAATAATGTTTCAGTACATAGACTTGCTAAATAATGTTAGTTTTAATACAGTGAAATAAGTATCATGTTAGGTTACTCATTACTTTAAAAAGTAATCTGACTATGCAGTTTGTGAAATGTACTTGCTAGCTTTATTTTAAGCAGAGTTGTATTTTTACTAATTGCCAGATGTAGCCGCGTTTGTCCAAAATTACCAAAGTTGTGCAGCTTTTAGCTTGCTTCATAGGACAGTTCAGGCAATAGTATGATGTGTTTTCAAATAATTCCACAATCCAAATATCTTCTTTTTAAAACTTTTAGTAAAATTCAAAGCAAAACGGTAAACACAAAAATAGAAAAAAAATTGATATTACAAGGAAAAGAAAAATTTTTGTTTAAAGAAAGTTCTGTTTAAGGCTTGCTTGTTTCATTTCTCTCTGGTCATACAGTCATAGTTTCAAATGTTCATATCAAAACGGTTCAAAAACTCTATGCCAATAGTCTGTTTGCAGACCAACCTAACACTCCATGTTTCTAAAAGTTTCACTGTTTCCTAACTGTCTTAATTAACACTCTGTTATAATACAGGTATAGCTAAGAAAGTTCAGTTTAATGTTAACTTACAGGAAGTAAAAGGCTTTACCATAATCTAAGTAACTATGTAAAACTGATATTCTATTGAAATTAAGCAGACAATTATGTGAATTTAACATTAACTTTCCAAGATTGGCTTTTACACCATGTATTTATGGCACTACTAGCAACTCTTTAACTGTCATATTATGGATCTGAAAGAAAAACTTTCTTATCTTTGGCTATCAAAATTAAGCAGCAGTAACATCCATTCTTTTTACTTGATTGCACACTACGCACATGCTTAACCTCTTCCTCACTAGCTGTCACCAGACAGCTTTAGCATGCATGTGCACAGTGTTACACATACAGCAGGAGGCAGGAATGTATATCTGTTTTAAGTAATTGCAGGTGTTACGTTACTCATTACTTGAAAAAGTTATTTCACTATGCAGTGCACTTTACTTTTAACACATTAGCCCCACTATTTATTATATTGATAAGCTTATGTTTTCCAGAACTGATTTCATTTTATTTTTCACATTCAACTTGTCTGCAGGTGAAGGCCTTTTTCATGGTATTTTGGGTAAAAATATTAGGGTTGATTTATCTGTGGATGGGCTTATACACCATAAATAAAATAAACATGGATGACACATTCAAAGCAAAAGAAGCCTGTAAAAAGATGCTTAAGTGATTCACTATCCTAAAGCAACTTTAAGAGTTCCTCCATTTGTTTATATAATTATCAACTAGTCTTGTATGCAAATCATAATCACTGTATCACTGCAAATGACCTGTAGAAGAATTTAGCTCTCACTAGAATAAGTTCACTCAGTTCATCAGTTGCTCACATGATCCTACATTTAACCTGCAAGCAAAATTCATTAATACTTCTGTATTACAAAAGCCAACATCTGACCTGTACATAATATCACTTGGGCAAGCCAGAAATGTTTTGGAGAAAAATGTTGTTGACTGGTGAAACAAAAGTTGAACCTTTCAGCCATATCCTCCAGTGGTGCTCGGGAAGTAAAACAGCATGGAGGTGGATTAGTTATATCTTAAGATTGTTTGGCAGTCACAGTATTGTAGGAATAGATTACACAAAATATATGTACATCCTAAAAGATAACGTCTCAAGCTACAGTAGATATTTCATAATTTAAAACATGCAGTACCCCAGAATTAAAAAACGTGTAGCAGGAAGCCTATATTTTCAAAACGACTCATCTGAGCTACCTTAAATCCAGAGAACTGCTTATATCCACAAATGAAAACACTTCTTTACATTAAAAATAAAACTTTTAATAATATCATTCTATATGTTTTTCCTCTAATTCAAGCATTTTTTAGTTTGTATGTTGTTTTTAATGCGTATATACAGAGTCAGTTAATACGGACAGAATTTCAGTCTGTACCAAAACATTTTTATGCACACATCTACACTTTAAGTACTAATTCAGCTTTTAGTAAGCAGTAGAGCCAAAAGGGCACATATTTGAGTTACATATGTAACTCAAATAGGCATGTGCAAACTCTACACAAGCATTGACCAAGCTGAGAAATAAGTCCTAATTTTGCAAGCTTTGAAGACACGATTATTCATCATTACATTTCGGTACTGTACTTTTTGATGCTCTCAAATGAGAGTTTACATGGTACTTATCACAAAATGTCAAGAATGGGTTTAAGTGGAAAATCAACCATATTAGAGCCCTACCCTTTTTTTTTTTTCTGATTCCTAGCTCCATCTGATTTATATTGAGGAAATTGGTCAAAATAGACGGGCAGGTTACTTATTCCAGCAGCTGCAGTTAAGGGTGCCCAATCCATTTGTCTTGTGTAAGAAGTACTTCAATAAACAATTTGCCAGATTCATTTTTGATTCTTATTAAAGGTAGCGTAGTGTCCATTTGGCTCAGAAATGATGGATTAGTAGCAGATACTTTTTATTGTGATTTAATAAGGGTATGTGTTCAATCTTTACCACTAGCTAGCTGTGTTGCCCTTGTCAAGGTACCGTACCTTCCACTGTTCCAGTTATAATATTATCAGAGTATTTCAACAGTAAAAATCATTAGTGAAGTCCATTCGCATATTTTTGGTTGAATATATTTGAACCTCCCTAAAAATGGTCTGTTGGTGTTATAAACTTTTTCTTTTCTACAGACATACCAGCGTTTACAAATCCAGCAACAGATGTTACAAGCTCAGCGAAATGTTTCTGGTCCCATGAGACAGCAAGAGCAGCAAGTGTGTATTCCTCCTCCTATCCTGTTTCTCATAATAATTAACAGTAATATGTACAAATTTCTGGGTCTTATATTTTGTCTTGCCTCCTTTGCAACATACAGGTTGCACGTACAATCAATAACATGCAGCAGCAAATCCAACAGCATCAGCGCCAGCTAGCCCAGGCCCTCCTCCTGAAGCAGCAGCCTTCACATCCCAGTCTGCATAGTAGTGCAGGCAAATCCACACTGGAAAGCTTTCAAGTCCATCCTCAAGCTGCGGGTCTTTCAGACCTGCAGACCAAAGAGCATCAAACATCCACCAACTCTTATCCCCCTTACCCTATCTGTAAGTATCTAAACTAATTATTTTAGTGGATTTGTTATGTAATTTCTGTAATTTGAAGTTTTATTTTTCTTCCCCACTCTCTTAATACAATTAAATCTAACAGAAAATAAGATGTAATTACACTTTAAAAATTCCCCTGCAGCTGGACTGAATCCTACCATGAATGTAAATAATTTGGATATGGGAGGTGGATTATCTATGAAGGACTCTCAATCCCAGTCCCGCCTCCCACAGTGGACACATCCCAACTCTGTTGACAACCTCCAAGGCACATCATCTGCACTGGAACAGAACCTCAGCAAGCATGGTATGCTGCCAATTTGTGAGTGTCTAACAACCTAGCATTTTCTGCAATCTTTATGTGTATCTCTAATTTTTTTTTTTGCTTGCAAGTTGCACATATCTGGGTGTGTCAGTGACCGATTTGTTCTGAGTAGTGTCTTGGTGAACTTTGGGTGCTCCAGTATGTCTTGCACGATCCTGTGTGCTGAATCTCTCAATTTACATGTTTGTGTGAAGTGTAATTACAAGTTTAAGCAGTCTTGCCTCTCTCCTTATAACTTGCATGCATGTCCTTTTTTTTTGTTGCGTGAGCATTCTTTTCTTCCATATGGTCTTTGTAATGCATTTTTCTCATAATGTTGTCAGTTATTCACCTGTGTGTCTCACAGAACTCTGTCATGTGCATCGCCATATTGTTGACATATGGGCATGATTTATATAAGCAGAGACTGAAGTTCCACAAAAATGATAGCACATGGGACTATGTATTTGTCTTGATTTTCTCCTATTTAACATATTTTTGTTAGCAAATTTGACTATGCAGTTGAGCTCATAAACTTGAACATTAAAAAATTACTAGCCCATTTGCTTCTGTTTAAAAAATCTATTATTTTCCTTTTTTTAGGTGTCTTAGTTTTGTTCAGAATTGACATATGCTTGTACCAGCAATTTAATTCTGCATGTAACAACAATTTTCGATTAATGTTTTCTTTATACAGAGGCTAAATGTTTTCACACCTCAGACACTTTTGCTTTGAGTGTTCATTCTGCTGTCAGTGTGAAGAAACACTAAAAGTTAAATCCTTATTAAAAGTCAGATTTTTTTTAAAGTAAAAATGTAAAGAAAATGTGATGTCATAATTTCTAGCAGAAAGTATTATGTGATGTGCTTAGGGTGTATTTTTCTGAATGCTATTTTGTTAATTTGTCTCTAACTACAGAATTTTAACTGGCTCCAATGGAGCTAAGGATCCCAATTTGGCAATTTCACACTCTCTTGAGAGTCCTTGTACTGAATTAATAGTTTCATCCATTCATTTTTTACAGCACTTGCCAACAGTGTTGTATCCCTTTATCTCTGCCAAATTTCCCCAAATAGGATGTACATGATGTGCCACATGAACCATCCACATTAACTACCATTATTTTTTTCATGTTCTTGTATTACAAAAACATCAGTATTTTATTATTCTATCATCATCATAAACGTTTTTGTTACAGATTTCCTAGTGAAGGTCACAGTAGAAACACACTGACCTGGGCTGGATTGACATCCCAGTCCTCAGAAACTTCTTCCAGCCATACTTCGGGAACGTCACAGGGGAGAAAGAGAATCCCTCCAGCATGCCCTCAGTCTGCCACTAGATTGTCTCCCAGAGTACTGTAGTTTTTACACATCCTGAACGGAGCATTTAAACTACATGCTCAAACCACTTGAACTGGCTCCTTTAAAACTGAGGAAGCAACTGTACTACGCTGAGATCCTCTCATATTACCAGGTTCTTAACCCTGTCAATAAAAGTGAACCCAAAATGCCCCACACAAGAACCTCATTTCATCTGATGTTATATTCACAGTCTCATTCTTGTGGCCATTACCCCAGTCTCCTGACCATAGGTGGTGATGAAGATAATCTGTACAACTAACAGTAAAATGTTTTTAAAACTTGTGCCACTGCATCTATTTCGGTCAGCCTTATAATCAACACTGCCTTCATTAAGGAATAAAACTGAGGTGCTTTCACTTTTCCAAGTTCACAAAGCATATTTAGATAAGATTGTTAAACATTCATGAATTCTTGTTGAACTGTGTTGTTAATAATAATAACATAGATTGAATTGATCTCTGTCTATAGTTCATTTATATAAGCATATTTAAATTAAGTAATGAAAATCTGTTATAAAAACATATCAGATCATTCACTTACTAAGCATCATGCAAAACCTGGAGAGCTCCCTATGAGCTTAAACTGGGTGGATGTAATTTAACAACACATGTAGGTATAAACAAGTTAATTTAATACACTTATCCAACTGTAAAACAATATCTTTAGTTATGACAGGAATTTGTTCAGTGACTCCACACTGCCCAAGTTAAAACATCAATGCTAATAACCTGAATGAAACTAAATTTATATATGTGATATCAGCTTAGTTGGTAGCCTCTGATTGAACGCTACATGTCTGCTTACTCTGTTACTGCAATTATACCAGCCACAAACAAGGAATATCTTTGTGAAATGAGGACGTTATTAAAGAATGGTGTGCCTAAACATCCTAGTTTTAATGCTATATTGAGAATCATACATATTAAATTTTCACTATTATGTGTAATCTTTGGGGCAGATTTGCTCCTAATCTTTTTTAAGCAGTAGGGTTATTTCCAGCAGTAGTCTTAACCCCACCCTGTGGCAGCCTCTTTTGTCATAGTTAATAAATGTGATGGTTGCAGTTAAAGATCTGTGAAATGAATGTTGCCCGTCTGTATTGTTTTCATAGAATTGTTGTCCTTTTGATATTACTCTGGCAGACAAGGACCGTAGCTTGCTGATCTCTGAAACTTAGAAATGAGCCAATAAGTGCTACATTTTTTATTTGTCATGCTGATTCCTTGGTTAATACTAAAGGTACTATACAGTAGTATCTGAATACCTCAAGGGATCTCCACCTGTACATCTGTCATCTTGAAAGTGCATAAACTCCCCTCCCATTTGTGAATTAATTTCTGTCCAACTCATCAATTTTTGACTTTATCGTAGGAGAAACAGTTTAATTAAAACTTTGATTTTTATATCTGACCGGCTGACGATCCAACATTTTTATTTTGTAGTAGCAAAATAACATATGACAGATTCTGATGTTTTAAAAAAATTTGCCAGGTTATAGTTAAAAGACCTTTTCGTTTTTTGTTTTTTTTTAACTTAAGTCTTAAAAACAGGGTGTTTGATTTGGGTTATGTTTGTCACCTCTCTGATTATATCAGTAATAAGTTGAGTAACCTCTATAAACTAAACTATTTGTCATGATAACATTTTTGAAGTGCTGTTTCTTGTTTTCCCAAGCAGTATTAAATTAATTACACATGTACAGAGAAAGCAAACATTGCACAACTTAATGAAGTTAGCATTCTCAATATTTATTGGGAACCACTCTGTAACTTAGTCATCTTCCACAATTAGGTACAGTTTAATAAAGTAGATAAAAATGCAAGTTTCGCCCATTTTGGTGCTGTAGTGGGAAGAAAATTTGAGTTCACAATTAAGTTACGGGTGTTTTTTTTTTAAGTTGCCTAAATGAGAAAGCGTATTGCATCTACAAAATGTCTGAAATCATAAACTGAAAATGCATTATATGCATGCTTTTTGTTCAATGTTTTGCCATTAAAACTAGAATGCTTATTAATCTATTAAAATTATAACAATCTGTCTTGATTGTGATAAATATTACTTCTTTCTTCTGTACATGCCTCTTTTCAGGTGCCATCCCTGTTGGTCCTAGTGTGGGTGCCTCAGGGAAGCCCCCCATTGATGACTCCTACAGTCCTTACAATCTTATTCCAAACAGTGAGTCTCCAGCGAGTCCACTAGTGGCCCCAGACAGCTGGACACAAGCTAAATCTGCCAATGAGAAAATATCTAATGGCACAAATGTCAACTGGCCTCCAGGTTAGTAGTGTGGCATAAAGTTATGTTAAATGTGTGCGAAACCTCTTGCAGAGTCTACAGTAACAAACTACTAAAATCAGTGTCCATTTACATGTTGATGTTTCTTCCTAAATCATTGATCGTTTGATTCAACCTCTTGGTATGACAGCATGTTACTCTGTTTCCTATAGAGTTTTGTCCTGGAGTTCCTTGGAAAGGACTGCAAAATATTGACCCTGAAACTGACCCTAATGTAACCCCAGGAAGTGTTCCCAGTGGTCCTACCATCAATACCAACATCCAGGATGTAAATCGTTATCTGTTAAGGGACAGGAATGCAGGTCAGTAAGCATCCAGTGTAGGGCCCTCATACTTTTGATTCCAGTTTCTTAGCCTGGTAGACTTGTTCAGCATATTCATGGCTGATATTTTCTAACATTTATGCATGTCATGGGTGATATTTTAAACTTTTGCTAACAAACTATCTCCAAATCAGTAGTATTAACACTGTTTTTATTATTACACATCCTGAAAGACCAGAAATGTGATAGTAGGACTGAGTCTTGTAACTTGCCTTTAATCTTCTTGATAGTTGCACAGTGTGTGGAAAAAAGACCTGAAAGCTTTATTTTGTCTTTTTGCATTTACCCAACAGCACACCGTATTTCATTTTTGGACAAATATTGATCCTTTTTTGGTTCTTCCTTATACTTTATATTTACTTTACTTCCTAGTTTGCTACATGTCTATTTATATTGAGATGATGACGACTTTCTTTTTCTCTACTCCATCACAGCATTTTATTTTTTTTTTAATTTAAATAAACATTTTCTGTATGGTAGTCCTTCTGTTCATCAATGTTAGACTTCTTTGCTGTCTTTTTCAGAAGAATGGAAAGTAAAGAAAATTCAATTAAGTGGCCTTTATTTTTTGCAGTTGTCTAACTTTACCATTTGTTTCCTGTTTTGTCTGTTCCTTTCTGACAGGTAAACTTTCTGACATGAAGTCTACCTGGTCTCCTGGTTCCATTTCTCACTCACAGGCCTCTTTATCCCATGAGCTATGGAAAGTGCCACAAGGCCCCCGTAACACTACTGCTCCAACACGGCCTCCACCTGGACTTACCAATGCAAAGCCAACGTCCACTTGGGGGGGCAACTCTTTGGGACTGGCACCTGGATGGAACAGCTCCTACTCCTCTAGTAATGACTTCTTCTTTTAGTTATCTATATTGGGCTAATATAATCATTATCTTACACTATAGAACACTCTACCTAATTAAAAAAAAAAAAACTTACTGTTCTTCTTGTACAGAGTATATTATCTTTGAGAAACATATACCTTGCACTGGGCCCCACTTTCTGAACTCTTTATCTTTTACAGCAACCACATGGAGTACAGACAGTTCAGGAAGAGCAAGCAGCTGGTTGGTTCTGAGGAACCTAACGCCTCAGGTAAGATGTTTAACATCTCTTTGGTCAGATTTTCATGGAAGAACTTTTTTTATGTGACAAGCCATTAGTAATATGATATGAGTGACACAGAGTTTATCATCTTTGGAAATATTTGTGCCTGAGGCTCTTTTCATAGAACTAATGATTTTTAATTTATATGTTATTTACTAAGGTGTATAGCTTTTCTTAATATTGCTTTACATTACAAGAGCACGAGTTCATGATTAATAATTATCAGTATCTTGAGATGAGATTAGTATGCCATCAAGAGTCCTCCTTGATGTCTGTTTGGTTTGTTTCCAGATTTCTTTTGTTTGTGTTTCTTCTAAAGATGTTAATATTTCTTGTTCCATTATGTTATTAATCTAGATTGATGGCTCAACTCTTAGAACTTTGTGTATGCAACATGGGCCGCTGATTACATTCCATCTCAACCTGACTCAAGGCAATGCGGTAGTGCGCTATAGTTCCAAGGAGGAGGCAGCCAAGGCCCAAAAGTCTTTGCACATGTATGTATCTACTGCAGCTTGATGGGTAATGGTTTATAATGTGAAGGTGATCAGTATGTAATTGTATGTAAAGGATATTTGAACAGGCAGGATCTAAATTAGGATTAATCTTGTGATGAACATAAGATCATTACAACTCAAAAGTTTAATTCTGATGGAAAAAAATGTTGTACCAACTATATAGTGTATTCATGGGAGCTTAACTAACTAGAAAACGGAATGTTTGGATGTTTAATTTACTAGTAGTGGTTTGGTAATAACTGTAAGATAAACATTACATTTGGAGATGGTACAGGGTGAATGTGGTAAAGGATACACCGATTAGCCGCAACATTAAAGCCACTGACAGGTGAAGTGAATATCTCATTGTAATGGCACAGGTTAGAGGGTTGGGATATATATTTGGAAGCAAGTAAATAGTTCTTGAAGACGATATGTTGGAAGCAGGAAAAACGAGCAAGTATAAGGTTCTGAATGACTTTGACAAGGGCCTAATTGTGATGGCCGGCTGCAAAACTGCTGGTCTTATGGGGTGTTCCCAGTATGTAGTAGTTACTACCTACCTAAAGTAGTCCAAGAAAGTACAACTGGTGAACCAGTGTCAGGGTCATGAATGCCCAAAGCTCATTGATGCACATGGGGAGCAAAGGCTAGCCCATCTGATCTGATCCCACAGAAGAGCTACTGTACCTCAATTTGCTGAAAAACAATGCTGGCCATAAGAAAGATTTCAGAACACGCTGACACCTGTCCACTGCCAAAAGTGCCCACAGTGGGATGTGAGCATCAGAACCAGACCATGGCCTGGTCTGATGAATAATGTTTTCTTTTAAATCATGTGTATGGCCAGGTGTTTGTATGTCATATACCTGTGGAAGGGATGGCAGACGAATGCACAATGGCAAGGAGGTAAGTTGGTGGAGGCAGTTTGCTCTGGACAGTGTTCTGTTGGGACAGCCTTGGGTCCTGGCATTCATGAGGATGTTACTTTGACACACAAAAAGCTTGTTTCAGACCATATACACCCCTTCATGGTAGTTGTATTCCCTGGTGTCAGTAGCACTTTTCAGCTGGATAATGCACACTGCCACACTGTAAAATTTTGTTCAGGAATGGTTTGAGTAACAAGGTGTTGACTTGGCCTCCCAAGTGGGATATGCTAGAAAACAAGTACAGTCCATGGAAGCCCCAATCTCACAACTCAACAGGACTTAAAAGACCTGCTGCTAACTTCTTGGTGTCTGATACCACAGGACACCTTCAGAGGTCTTGTGGAGCCCATACCTAGATGGGACGGAGCTGTTTTGGCAGCATTAGAGGAATCTACACAACATTAGCCAGGTGGTTTTAAAGTTGTGGCTGATAGGTGTATATGTTTGTCAATCTAATTAACATTTCGGTTTCTCTGGTAATTCCTTATTTTTGCACTTTGACCAGGTGTGTGCTGGGTAACACTACCATTCTTGCTGAATTTGCTGGAGAGGAAGACGTGAACCGCTTCTTTGCACAAGGTCAATCCCTGACCCCCACTACAAACTGGCAGGCCAATGTGACCACCAATCAGGCACGACTGGGGACAGCAGGGGCTTCACATGGTATAGCTCACTGGAACAGCGCGGCACTGGGAAGTAGCAAGGCCAGCAGTGAACTGCTCTGGGGAGGAGTCCCTCAGTACTCCAGCCTCTGGGGACCCCCCGGTGGGGAAGACACCAGAGTCATTGGGAGTCCCACTCAAATCAACACGCTTCTTCCAGGAGACCTGCTGAGCGGAGAGTCCATGTAGAAGTAGTAAAAATTAGTGATAATCACCGATATGAAGAGTCTCCCTGACTAACTTGCAGGCTGCTCACCTCTCATGGATTGGAAGTTGAAGGGGAGGAAATAACAAGGAAGGATACAGTGACCTTTTTTTGTATGACTTTTATGTGTGAATCATATTTTCAGGAGAACTGATGAAACAAGCTGCCATTTGAAACGGATGTATGAGCCAAGTGGATAGGCTCTGCCTCCTTCTCAGCATTACCCAGTAGGAACAGTTCAACTACTACTTCAGCACTAATAATAGCCTTAACTGCTGTCCAGACCAGGGCCTCTTATTTCTGTTCCACCATAATGACATTTATTGGTTAAATTGCACAGTCACACTTTCTGAGCCAGCATGTTGTTAAGTGATGCCGTCTGCTCTACACAGGCAGAAAAATCCGTGTGATTTAGGTGTAGAGGAGTGTTATTTTAGGGCAATTATAATAAGCTAAATGAGTATCATTCAAAAAAGTGAGGTGCTGTGTGCCTGTGAGTGCTGATGGCCTCCAATTCACACCTGCTGGCTAGATGGTGGGCACTGGTGGTTGTTATCCTGTGTTGGACTAGTCCCTACTGTTCTCTTCATGAGCAAAATATTCCTTTGGATCACTGTCTTTGGACGTTAAAAGTCATAGCGAGCTCCCAGGAAGCAATGCTGCATCTCTACACTGTGTCCAGTTTTCCTTTACTGGGGAAGTGCAAGGTCAAGCATACTGATAAGGTTCCCTCTGTGAGGTTTGGTTTCCACAGCACATGAAATCAAATGTTTATCTTGGGAATGTTTTGCTTCTCTGAGGGCAGAAGACTTTTTTCTTTTCTTTTTTTTTTTTTTTGTTTGCCCTTCTAACGCTGAGCTCTTGTATTATTGTAGTCAGGCCTATTGGATGAATCCAGTCTAGGGCAGATTAGGTGTGTGGATTTGGATCGTAAAAATCACAATTGTTGAAAGATCCTTAGACAAGTAGAAAACATCCATTGCTGCTTTAGTTAATGTTAGATTTGGCAATTGAAACACTTCCAGGAAAAAAGCAGTGACAGACTCTATGCAAGGAGTGACTGCCCATAGCTCTGTTTAGGTGAGTTGGAGGATGATGAACCAGTTTTGATGATGAGAATGTAGATTAGGATATCAAATAAAGAGCCAGATTTGCTGACTATAAGAGCTCAACTTGGGAGGCTTAGTAGTATGCTAGCTTCCTTTTCAGTTCATCTGTCACCTTAATTTTGTGTTACAGAGGACCTATAATGTGCAGCCAGGAAGCCAGCAGGAGAGGCGATGAGGGCACATGTAGTTGCACTGTATGCTTGGAATTTGTCTAGCAGTCCCCCTCTCTTGAAAGAGTTGTCTTTTGGGACTCCATGAGTGGGAGTTCTTCACTCATCTTGTCACTTTTCCCTGGTAAGCCAGTATTGCGTCTGCAGTGATGTTTTTTATAGTAAACGCCAACTTTGCAGTAATGGAGCCCAGACTTCGTAGTTGGCACCTAATCAACTCAGTCTCAAACAGCATCGGTGTCACTTTATTGGGACCCACCCTGTAAGTCACACTAGCCTGCCCGGTGCACTTGCTCCTACCTGGATTTGCACCAGGCTTGAGAGGCATGTAAGGGAAGAAGGGCCTGGGTTCCGTGTGTTCTTATCATCTAGCTCTCTGATCCCAGTCATTTCCCTTAAAAGCAAACATATCAAAACAAAACAAAATAGAAATACTTGAATTTGAAAGAAGCGCCAATAATGTAATGTGAACACTTTTTGTAGTTAATTTGTCGTGGTTAAACACTTCTGAGCTTCTGACAGACCGGTTCAGAATTGGAGGGAAAATTTAAAGGCATAAAATGAAATCAGTTGTACATGAACATTGCACAAACGTGTGTGTGTATGTGTGTGTGTGTGTGTGTGTATATATGTGTGTGTAAACAATGGAGAAGGCTGCCTGTTCAAAGATCTACAGTGTTTGCGTGAGTGTGTGCGTGCATTTGTGTGAGGTTGGCGTGCAGTAGGCACGCAGCTTGTTTTTATTTTTTCTTAGTGTGTTTTTTCTCTTGCTCTTTAGATGATATTGCTCTTAACTTTTGCTATTTTTGGCTTCAAGCACTTGCGCTGAGTGTCTGGCGTCCACTCAGCTCATCATTCAGATGATGTGAGCCACCTGCACCTCCAAGGGGCACTTTGGTGGTTCCTGTGTTAATGTTTACTCAAGGACTTTGATGGAACATTGATGGTGTGTTAATGAACCAGTAACATTTTATCTACCTTATAGTGGCTTTTATTGTGGAAAGATCCAAACGTGGATTATTAAGAGTATTGCACCATTTTATTTTCTGTTTCACTAAAAAAACAAAAAAAAAAAAAGCTAAAGAATTTTGGCCACAACTTCCTGACAGGAAACGAAGGTTGAAAATACAAGTCACTGCAGAAGGTGCCTAATGTGTCTGCTATCTTAAGGTTTTGTGTGTTTTTTTGTTTTTATTTTTTTTTTTTTTCTTTTCCTTTTTTTGTTGTGGCTTTTTTTTTGGAGGGCCACCAATAGTTTACAGACTTTTTTTAATTTTTGAATTTCAAGTTAAACAAAAAGGACAAAGACTCTTCCATTAAAAATGAAATGACCTTGTTTTAAGAATGAAGATAATGCTACTATAAGAACTCTGGGATTGAACAGTGTTGTGTGTGTTTTTTTTTTTAATTATTATTTCTGGACTCAAGCCTGTACGTTTTTAATGTTACGTCATTTTTCTTTATTTCAAAAAAAAAAAAAAAAAAAAAAAAAGCGATTTATCTTGCTCTCTATCTTGCACACAAGCGGTGGATTATATCTCAGGAAGGCCAGTGTTCCTGAGTGTCTAATTCACACCATTTTAATAGACATTTTTATGAAAAAGAAGAAAAATAATAAAACCCAACTGCAAGCACTGAAGGTTATGGATTTTAAAGGAAGAATATACCTTTGTTTCTAAATCCGTAGCAGTTACATATTTACCAAAAAATGGACTTGATATGAACTTACACAAATGAGGAGTGCTTTATAAATATATATATAAATCTATATATATTAAAATGCTTTACATTTTAAACTAAATGATCAATGCTTTTTTCCATTGTTTTAAAAGACAGGAAACTAACATACCCTTGTTGTATGTTCTCAGCTGTTGTATTTTCTTAAAGAGGTCCCTGCCTGCATAGATCAGGAATATTGTGCATTTACTGTTTCTTTCTCTCTTTCTTTCTTTCTTGTTTGTTTCTTCATGTGTTTTGGGGAGGGGGATGCAAAGCTTGCATTGTGGATGAATGAAAAATCAAAGCCGTTTGTCCACGCATCACAAGCTCAGCTGAACTATGCATTGTCCATGTGCCGGCGGCTTTGCTTCTGATGGCTCTCTTCTTTTTGTTTTTTCTTTTTTTTCTTTCTTCCTGTTCCTCTTCCTCCATGTTGCTGTGCTGTCCTGCTTCTAGTCTACAAAAAAAGAGAGGCTCCTCTTCTCTTCTGCCTTTTCTTTCAAAATTTTCAATTGTCTGTACTATGAAATTTGAGAAAGAAAACATGTTGAGAAATTTTAATGTTTTCTTGTCCCTTCTATGATGTGATTGTTAAAGAAATGCACCGAAAATCGGTTCTCATGAGCTGCCAAGCTTCTTTTAAAACTTCTAATAAACTGCAGTTTGCTGTAGGGAATTTTTTTGTTGGTTGGTTTGTTGCTGTACAAGTGAGAGGCAAAGACCTCTGGTGACCCTAGGCACTATTACGGTAAATGAAAAAGATTAATTTTTCCCTGCTGCAGGCTGATGAGCTGCCAGAAGATTTGGGGATAAGGTTGCATCCACATGTCATGGTGATCTTTTCCAGTGTCAAAGGAAATGGTATAAATTGGGAGTGTGAGTGGAAATCCAGCCCAATGTGAATTGGTATTGAGAGAAATCCAGCAAGAAAGGCCAGTACAATGCAAACTCGATTGAGAGACATTTAGTGAGAGGGTCAGTCTACTGAGACAATTAAAATTTACTAATGTTAAACTGAGAAAGGCCCAATCTTTATTGGTGTTAAACTGCCAGGCACTGCTTTAGTATGTGCAGAGGTGACTAGATTTGAAGGCACACTGAGGCAAAATAAACTAACATAGTAAACTGAGATCAAAAGAGAAGGAACAAGACATTTTAACGAGAGAGTGTTCAAGTGGTTATTACAGAGTAAACTGTGTTTTGACAGATTGGAGAGTTAACTGGATTTGACACAGAGGAGGCTGGTTAAGATTGTAAAAGATTTGAGGATTGTAAGGGGTGCAGGTTGTTGAAGTGGTAGCTGGAAAGGAACAGAGCTTGCTAGCCTGGCTTTTCAAATTCAATCAAGAGTTGAAACGGAGATATCATCTCTTCATCACCAGAGGCTTCTTATTATTAGTACTGAAATACTTTTTTTAAGTACAGGAAACTGGTCTCCGTAAGCCAACCTGCTAATGTTAGCTACCATTTGGATTGGCAGGTGCACCTTGTGCTAGTGCTACCTCCTGTTTACAAGACTGTGGCACTGTTTTCATATATCTGACCAAATGTGTTTTTTTTTTTTTGTTTTTTTTTTAAATCACCCCGCCCAACCATGTTCAGTAAACCTGTATATTGTGTGTCGGATCAGACTCAGCACTGATGTGAAAATTCATGGTAATTCATGGTGTGGCCAAGAAAAATTAGATATGAAAGAAGTTAGAGACACAGAATACATGTTTTGTAAAGACATGAAACTTGTGTTATTTGTCTGTTTCTCTTTGTTTTAATTTATTGACTTTCTTATTCTGGACAAGGCATCTCAGGTCACAGAGAATCAGTCCCCTAACATGCTGTGCTTGACTGCTTCTAATGCCCAGGGAGCGCTTGTTGGATTTTGCCTGCCTATTGTCATCAAGAAGGAGGTAAGTACCAGTCAGTAAGAAAAGCCACATCATGATTATGTTTTTGAAAGGGCATTTCAGCATATAACGTGCTGCTGTTCTCTGCAAAAGTGGTGACATGCAGCATCAAGCTGGTAGTAGACCAGTCCACATGGTAAAAATATGCAGTCTGCTAGCCTGTTGTTCACCCCTTTTTAAGTCATAATATTTGCATACACTTTTGCTTTCTCAGCACCCTCAGCATAGTGGTCATTCTCTAGGGGTAGCTCCTGGTGGTTTGTTTTGTGAGTTGCCACTGTAGACATTTCTTCATAAATTGGCATGGTTTCCGACGTTGGGGGCCTATGGCAGTGTTGGATCTGCAATAAGAAGACATGTTGTTGAAGGGTTGTGACAATGTACTCAGTGACACACCTACACGTCAGGAAGTCAAGTTGTTTTAGGGTTCAAGGGCTTTAAAACACTGAGTGCTATTTTTGAAACAAGCACTCAGACTGTGTTCGTCACTGAGATTCCCTTATTACTTACATGCCAGGAGAATAGAAGAACGCCAGCCAAGATGACAAGAAAGACCACAGCTCCACAAATGGTGAACAGCAGAGTAGAATATGATGCACATGCTTCCCACCGTGACTGTCCTGTGCACAGAGAGGTAAAGAACGAGAAGCCTTAGGGTGAGTGATGTGTAACTGCTGCGGCCAACATCCAACAAGCCCCCAAATCAGTCCCCTCAGTCAGCTGCACTCATAGAATTATTTTTTCATAGCACTTAAGGCTCAGCCCAAAAACAGCACCCCAAAGTCGTCATCTTAAGAGCCCATTTGGTGCTGGAGGATCAAATGTTTGCCACCTTTGTGGACCTGTATCTTAACGAATCCCACCTTAAAGCTCTTCCCCCAGCTCTTCTTCATTTACCTCCACTTACCGCTCACAATGAAGAAGACCTCTCTTGCTTCTGCCTGATCTCTGACAGCCTCAGCGTAGAGGAGTTCACATTTGTACAAGCCAGTGTCGTCCTTGAGCTGGCTCAGGAAGGTAATGTATGGCTGTCCACTGTGGACAGGTCTCTGGCTGTTTAGCTCGCTATGCCGCGATTCTGGCCAGTTCCGCTGGAAGCTGATGCTTACTGGGGGCCTCTGAGTCCAGTTTGTGACACAGAATATGACAAGAGACTCCCCCCTGAGTTTCCGACCTAAAAACAAGTTCAAGATTCTCGATTAGTCTTGCTGGAAATACTAGTCATGACAGATTATTTTTTTTTTGTTTGTTATTTTAAAATCCATTTTATATTTTCATAGGTGATTTCATTTTAGTTGTATGAAGTTTTTACCATTTCCTTTTTAGTTTTTATTATCGGAGACTTATTTTGAGGGCATCATTTCAGGTTAGTGTTTCTTTTAGCTTAAAAAAGGGACATTTGATGACAAGTAAAAAATAAAATGCATGCTGTGCTTCTGTAGTGCTATGATTATAAAACCCCACCTCTGGGGCAGGGGGAAGTTGGGACGGTGTTGAAAATGCAATTACAAGTTCAAAGCAGTGATTTCAAAATTCACTTTGACTTATAATCCATCACAACAGTATAAGGTAACTAAGCTAACTGACTGAGATTGCAGATCCCTCAGATGGCACTGCAATAAAAACCGTCATTCATTAGTAAGTGATATGTGTTCAGGAGTATTTTGGCAAACCTTTATCAAGTAGCACGATGCGTAGCTGCAGCCCCAAGTGCCACCATGTACAGCTGTACTGTGCAAAAATAAACCCATAAGTACAGTAAGTCACCAGAAATGCCATCAGCTTCTCTGGGCTCGGAGGCATCTGGGTTGGACCATCACACAATGGAAACTTGTCTTATGATCAGACAAATGAGTATTTGGAAGAAAAGCTTGTCATATCCTCTGGACCAAAGAACAAAAAGACCATAGACTGTTATCAGTTACAGTATATGTCTAGAACCCAGCAACTGTGATGGCACCATTAAAGCTGAAAAGTAAATACAGGTTTTGGAGCAGCACATGCTGTTCTCAGGGTGACATATCTTCCATGGATGCCCGTACATCTTTCAGCAATAAAATGCAAATCCATATTCTGCATAAATTAAAATGGCAAAACTGCAAAGTAAGATGATGCAAGCGCTTGACTGGCCCACCTGCCATCTCGACTTGTCCCCATGTGAGAAGATGTGGCACATTTTAAAAGGCAGACTTCAATAACTAAGACAAGTTTGCAAGAAGAGTGGTGCAAAAATACCCCTGACACACTCAATAAATCGGTGTCCTCAGTAACTGAATGTTTATTAAGTGTTGTGAGAAGGAAAGGCAATGTTATGAAGTGATAAATTCACTGTCGTCCCAACTTTCTTTGGAATAGGTTGCAAATGTCAATAAAAATCTATTACAGTACTTGTGATCAAATAATGGGCTGTGATAAAGTTTTTAAGTCAAAGAACATTTGCTATTGTTTACAATTCACTGCTTTCTGTTTTTATTTGCATTTTCCATACCATTCCAGCTTTTTTCAGGTTGTAGAAACCCAAAGCTTTGCCCACAAGTACACATTGTTGGCATCTTTTAGGCTCTGGTTATCTACAGAATTTTGTGAACTTGTCTTGGTCTAATTTTAGAAGTGCCCATCTGCTGACTCTTAAACCTCAGGTGAAATATTTCGCAGTAGCTTAGTAGGGAAGTAATTTGGGTGAACAGAAGAGACATTTCTGCTTGGTAGCTGTATCAGTGCAGTCTCTGTATGAGGTGGCCCAACTAAAGGCCAAGTTGTATTACCCGGCTTTGCTAGCCATTTTCAGCCATAGGCTTCATTTACTTAATCTTGGTGAGTCAGGAGACAGTCGCTGCACACTCAACGTGATTTTAAGGGGAGTAGTTTAACATATCCAGCAACGTATTCCAACCAGCCTGCGACTCGCCCCAGCACATTAACAAGAAATGAGTACTCATCTGGAAGTATAGTGCATATGATCCAGTTAGGAGGAATTAGGAACAAGGGTGGAGTTGACCTCAGAAACAGAAAGGAGACCCTTCTGTCTTGTTTTGTGTGTTTTATGTATGACAGAATGGAGGTAAAATAAGTTGCATCTGAACTGACTGTGCCTTTAAAAACCCTTATATGGGCACCAGCTCCATAGCACAGCATGTTATTGGCCATCAGTAAAAGGGTCAAGGGCACGACACTTAGAAAAGGTGAAACCGTGCTAGGTAGTCATTACACTGTCATTCATCTGGACATTCCCTACGATTTTTAATCGTGTAATCTGGCACAGTCGGGTGAAAGATAAACAACTGCTAACATCCCCCTGACCACCGCTGAACTACAAGCTGTGTAATGCGAGCTTAAGCTGACCAGACATCTTTCTGCAGATGTGAAGTAAACGTTTGTTGACCGCTGTAGCCTGTCATTTTACCTTCCGCTTTTGTGACAGAAGTTTAAATGTGTTTTTAAGTTTGTGAGATTCTTTTGCTTCATACACCTGACCGCTTTCATTGATTATGCACTTGCTTTTGTTAACAATCAATACCTGGTCGTGCAGGTTCTTGACAGTCCCAGTTCTTAAACACTATGTTGTTTTAAGCTAGTGGATGACAGTTGGGCTCATTAGGCTCTGTAGCTACATATTGAACACGTAGCAGTGCATCACACACTTGAAAATGTACAGTGCATCCGGAAAGTATTCACAGTGCATCACTTTTTCCACATTTTGTTATGTTACAGCCTTATTCCAAAATAGATAAAATTCATTTTTTTCCTCAGAATTCACACAACACCCCATAATGACAACGTGAAAAAAGTTTACTTGAATTAGCTGACGAGAATTGTACGGAATTTATATCCAAACAAATCAAATTTTTTCTAGAGACAAATACATCACCCGAGATTTCTGCAGGAATACTCTGGGGAAACTCTTAAGGCCTTAAGAGGACAGATTATCTCCTATCTTTCCCACAGAAATAAATCCGAAGCCAAGAAAGTAGTAGAGATCAAAAGCGAAATTACTAAAATAGATGAAGAACACGCCAGACTACCAAGCGAGACTCTACATAATAGGAGGAGGCAGGCTCTACATTCGGAATTAAACCTCTTGACAACTAAAGAAACTGAACAACTAATCTACAAATCCAGACATCATTATTATGAACATGGAGAGAAAGCTAATAAGCTTTTAGTTCAACAAATTCACAAGCAAGAAGTGTGCAACGCAATTTCGGTAATCACCAACACGAACGGAGATAAAATCATCGAACACAAAAATATAATGCACACTTTCAGAGACTACTATAAATCCCTATATACTACTGAGTTTAAAGAAGACAATACACAATCTAATGCATTTCTGGATACATTACAGATACCACAAATAGACGCTTTTAGTGCGGAGGAACTTAATAAACCTCTGGCATTATCAGAATTACTAGATGCTATAAAGTCACTCCAAGGCGAGAAAGCAGCAGGCCCTGATGGCTACCCTGCAGAATTTTACAAGAAATTCTCCACTCAGCTAGCTCCCTCCTATTAGCAACATTTACAGAAGCCAGAGATAACCAATCTCTTCCACAAACCTTTCGCCAAGCACTAATCACCGTTTTCCAAAACAAAATAAGGACTTATTACAATGTGCATCATACAGACCAATTTCACTTCTGAATAACGACGTTAAAATACTCTCTAAAATCATAGCTAGAAGGATGGAGAAAGTGCTCCCTCGGTAATATCACAAGACCAAACTGGATTTATTAGGGGCCGACACTTATCTTCAAATCTTCGACGCCTGTTTAATGTAATATACTCACCAACTAAATCAAACACCCCAGAAATATTATTATCATTGGATGCAGAAAAAGCATTCACATGATTGAATGGAAATACCTTTTACTACATTGGAGAAGTTTGGGTTTGGCCCAACATTTGTGCATGGATTAAATTACTGTATACTAACCCAGAAGCTTCAGTTTGCATCAACAACATTTGCTCAGACTACTTTAAACTAGAACGTGGCACTAGACAAGGATGCCCTTGTCACCGCTGCTGTTTGCAATTGCCATTGAACCACTGGCAATACATTGTCGAAATACTGATCAGATAAAGGGGATTAGCAGAGAAGGACTGGAACAGAAAATCTCATTATATGCAGATGATGGTACTGTATATATCGGACCCAGAAAATTCTGTGCCTGCAGTCTTAGCAGCACTCACAGAATTTCAAAAGATCTCTGGTCTCAGAATTAATCTGAATAAAAGTGTACTCTTTCCAGTGAATTCTCAAGCATATAATATTAGATTAGATACCCTACCTTTTATCATTGCAGAACAGTTTAAATACCTCGGGGTAAACATCACAAGTAAACATAAAGCTCTTATCAACAAAATTTTGCGTCTGCATGGAAAAAATTAAACAAGACTTGCATAGATGGTCAACCCTTCATCTCACACTAGCTGGAAGAATTAACACTGTTAAGATGAATATTCTTCCTAAGCTCCTTTTTATTTCAAAACATCCAATATACATTAATAAATCATTCTTTAAGCAATTAGATTCAACAATAACCTCATTTATTTGGAATTCAAAACATCCACGCATCAAAAGAGCGACCCTACAAAGACAAAAGGCAGAAGGCGGCATGGCTCTACCTAACTTCCAGTTTTATTACTGGGCAGCAAATATACAGGCTATAAGAACCTGGACACAAATAGAAGAACATACACAGGCTTGGACCGCAATAGAAGTAAAATCCTGCAGTACTTCTTTGTATTCCTTGCTCTGTGCTCCAATAAACACATTATCGGCAATACACTAATAACCCAATTGTGCTCCACTCACTTAGAATCTGGAACCAATGTAGAAAGCATTTTAAGACGCAGAAGCTTCTATCTGTGGCACCTCTGCAAGAGAACCACCTCTTTCAACCTTCACAAACATATGCAGTTTTAATATCTG
The DNA here is from genome assembly GCF_016835505.1 of Polypterus senegalus. Taxonomy (NCBI): domain Eukaryota; kingdom Metazoa; phylum Chordata; class Cladistia; order Polypteriformes; family Polypteridae; genus Polypterus; species Polypterus senegalus. Next base: position 81,624,057 of record NC_053170.1, read on the forward strand.
GAAAAATTTGGAATTAACTTGCTTAGAGATCTTTATATAGACAACGTCTTTGCATCCTATGAACAATTACATTCCAAATTTAGCATTCCAGCTACACATTTCTTTCACTATCTTCAAATCAGGAACTTTGTTAAACAGAACCTTCCAGATTTTCCTCATCTTGCAACCTCATCCATGCTGGAGAAAATATTGCTCAATCTCAAGGACTTAGACTCCATCTCTACAATATATAAAATCATTTTACAATCCCTCCCTTTCAAAGATCCAAGAGGACACTGGGAAAATTAATATATCAGAAAAGGAGTGGAAAGTAGCAATGCAGAAATTCACTCGAGCTCCATATGGCAAAGCATACAATTATACAACTCAAAATTATATATCGAGCACATCTGTCTCGACTAAAACTCTCCAAAATGCGACCTGTGAACGTTGCAACCAAGTCCCAGCCTCACTAGGTCACATGTTCTGGTCCTGCACCAAATTAACATTATTCTGGACAAAAATTTTTAATTACCTCTCAGACAGCCTTGGACTCACAATCCCTCCTAACCCATTAACAGCTGTGTTTGGGGTTCTTCCAGAGGGGCTTAAAGTGGAGAAATACAAACAAATTGTGATTGCATTCACTACACATTTGGCACGCAGACTTATTCTGATAAACTGGAAAAACCCAAACTCTCCTCTTTTAAGTCCGTGGGAAACCGATGTGTTATATTATTTGCTAATGTTTTCTGCTTAACGTGCGGATTAGGCAATGTGTATAATGCGAGATTTTTATTTCATGAACATTTGATTATTGTTTGCCGTTGTCCAACAGTGTGTAAAAGCCAAAAGGTCAACATAAGTACAGTAGGAAATGCATGTCTAGTGTCCACTGGTGCACCTACACCTCCGTCATGTGATATGCTTTGAAACTGTCGCTAATGCTTAGCTCGACATCCCAATCGGGACAGTTGAAATCTGTTTCTTTGCACACTTCTAATTTTTGTGTTCCATGTGCCTGAGGGTAGAAAGTCGGCACCTGATGCCTCCCATTGCGTCATTGTAGGCTAACGCAGCTTGACACGGCATAAGGATTGATATTATGAACAGTTCTTAGGGGGCAACCTTTTCCTTATACTTTATCACAGTCATTTTGCCTGCATCATGGGGAACCTTCACAGACCAAATTCACCAGGCATGTTATGGCGGTTCAATGATACTCTACCAAGTTTGTCGCTGTCGCTATCCATATCACTGTCTAATGACCAGTTCACATTGTCTTCGCTACTTGCTTCCTTCAATTAATGGTTCATTTTCAGTTTCTTCTAAAACTGGCTTAATGGCTTCTTATTAACATGCTGTTGTGTATGTGTTTGGTTGAAGGCTCCACCCTACTCATGAATATTGATGAGTCACGGTACAGTGGCAGAGCACTGGCAGATGCTGTTTCATGCACATGATGGCAGCAGAATACGGCGCTGTTACCGCTCGATATCTCATCAAAATCAGTTAAAATCACCTACCTTGAGATTAACTGTTTTTACACAGAATTCCATCCTTTTGGGTTAACACCATTACTACCAGTTACATAGGGTAAGTAACATATTGTTAATAAAAAATGCCACTTTTCGATGGACTATTCCTTCAAAACAATATATTTGGGTCATATTGGGTTTACAGACATCCTAAGTTTTAGAGTTTATTTTTTGGGAGAAGTGCTGTTTCTCCTTTATAAACATTTGACAGTTTTGCAATAGATGGTGATGAGTGAAATGATTTGTGCAAACATCTCCCAATGTAGTGAGATTTTTTTTTTTTGTGAAGGAAACACACTCATATGCAGGATGGTGGACTTTTAATATGTCTTCATGTGAAAATTCTGTAGCATATCACAGTTGTAAAATTCGCTCCATTGTGGCCATGCGAGTGAGAGGCATAAACAGAATTGCGACAGATTATGTGCTTCACAACAGCTGTAGAAAACAGAAGGCGTAAGGGAGTGATACTCCTTGTTTTCCATTCCAAAA